>NC_043007.1:1831743-1849243 GCF_006345805.1 Octopus sinensis | reverse complement strand
TTACCATATGCTAATCAGAATTCTTTTTTTCTTTATTTGTTTCAGTCAGTTGACTGTGGTCATGCTGGAGCACCACCTTTAGTCGAACAAATCAACTTCAGGACTTTGTAAGCCTAGTACTTATTCTTTTGCCGAACCGCTAAGTTTTGAGGATGTAAACACACCAACTTTGGTTGTCAAGCGATGTTAGGGAGACAAACATAGACACACACACCGTTATAAATATGACGGGCTTCTTTCAGTTTCCATCTATCCAAACCACTCACAAGGCTTTGGTTGACCCAAGGCTATAGTAGAATACACTTGCCCAAGGTTCCAAGCAGTGGGACTGAACCCAGAACCATGTGGTTGGTAAGCAAGCTACTTACTATACAACCACTCCTACGCTCTGTGCTTACATATGTGTGCGTGTATGACAGGCTTCTTTCAGTTTCTGTCTACCAAACCCACTCACAAGGCTTTGGTCAGCCTGAGGCTATAGATAGCAGACACTTGGCCAAGGTGCCACACAGTGGGACTGAACCCGGAACCATGTGGTTGGTAAGCAAGCTACTCACCACACAGCTACTCCTGCATTAACTTTTATATGAGAGGTAGAGCAGGAAATATATATTTCTGTGTAAAATGAAAGATAGTGCTATGGCAGTGATTAATAAATGAAAGAAAAACAGAATCATCGTTATTCATAATATATCTCAATTGGAAACATAAAAACAAGAAATCTGTTTTCATTTTCATTTTCACTTAATAAAATTATTTATTTCGAAAATGTATATTTTATATATTTTATTCAGATTATTTGATTGTGAAATTTTTAAAAAATGTAAAATTATAATTATTGTAATTATGTAACATTACCATTCATTAGGCACAGGGGTACATACGTGTATGTATGTGTGCATGCGTGTGTGTGTGTGTTCCCAACATTAGCTGTAATGATGGATAACGCTCTAGTTTCATAAATTTCCCGATGCCATAATTTTAGTTAAAAGATGGGAATTTTTTTTCTATGGGTTTCATAAAACATTTTACATCAATTACATCAAAGAAGATAATGATGAGACAATAAACGCGCAAATTTCCTACCCCCTCAATGCAGTGATTACCTGGTACTTATGTGATTGATCCCCACAAAAGGATGAAAGGCAAAGTCGACCTTGGCAGAATTTGAACTCAGAACGTAAAGACAGACGAAATACCTATTTCTTTACTACCCACAAGGGGCTAAACACAGAGGGGACAAACGGATTAAGTCAATTATATCGACCCCAGTGCGTAACTGGTACTTATTTAATCGACCCCGAAAGGATGAAAGGTAAAGTCGACCTCGGCGGGATTTGAACTCAGAACGTAGTGGCAGACGAAATACTGCTACGTATTTTGCCCGGTGTGCCAACGGTTCTGCCAGCTCACCACCTTACTGTGCTCTTACTCTTTTTCAGCTGAGAAAATTTGAGCAATGTGAAATCATACACCTTGCTCAATGACAAAATTCACTTCCTGGTCCAGGAACTAAATGCCCTGACCACAAGGCCATGTAATTTCATACAAGAGAATTACACTGGTGAATCAGCGGCACTGTTAAAGTGTTAGAGATAATACTTAATGGTATTTGTTCTGAGGCGGCAAGCTGGCAGAAACGTTAGCGCGCCAGGCGAAATGCTTAGGGGGATTTCGTCTGCCACTACATTCTGAGTTCAAATTCTGCCGGGGTCGACTTTGCCTTTCATCCTTCCAGGGTTGATTAAATAAGTACCAGTTATGCACTGGGGTCAATATGATCGACTTGATCCGTTTGTCTGTCCTTGTTTGTCCCCTCTGTGTTTAGCCCCTTGTGGGTAGTAAAGAAATAGGTAATTCATCTGCCGCTACGTTCTGAGTTCAAATTCCACCGAGGTTGACTTTGCCTTTCATCCTTTCGGGGTCGATTAAATAAGTACCAGTTGTGCACTGGGGTCGATATGATCGACTCGATCCATTTGTCTGTCCTTGTTTGTCCTCTCTGTGTTTAGCCCCTTGTGGGTAGTAAAGAAATAGGTATTTGTTCTGATACTAACACACTTCTAAGTACAAGCCCCACTAAGGGCAACTTTATCTTTCATACATCCAGGGTCTGTAAAAAGAATGTGCCAATTCAGAGTAGTGATTAGAGGAAAATGTAAGAACTCCCGAGTGAACACCTTGCACTGTTTGTTCCAACTTTTTCAGGTCGTGCATTCAAATTCCACAGCAACCTAGTTCTTTGTGACCTACCAAATGGATGCATCAGCTGGTTTAACACAATTTCCCAGAAGTTGAAAGGAGAGAAATTAATGAAGAATAACAGAGTTTTAAATTCTTTACATTAAAGTGTGGTAAGTAGCTTGCTTACCAACTACATGGTTCCGGGTTCAGTCCCACTGCGTGGCACCTTCTAATATAGCCTCAGGCTGACCAAAGCCTTGTGAGTGGATTTGGTAGACGGAAACTGAAAGAAGCCTGTCATATATATGTATATATATGTGTGTGTGTGTGTGTGTTTGTGTGTCTGTTTGCCCCCCACCCCCAACATCGTTTGACAACCGATGCTGGTGACTTTCCATGCCCGTAACTTAGCGGTTCGGCAAAAGAGACCGATAGAATAAGTACTAGGCTTACAAGGAATAAGTCCTGGGGTCAATTTGCTCGAGTAAAGGCGGTGCTCCAGCATGACTGCAGTCAAATGACTGAAGCAAGTAAAAGAGTAAAAGAGTAAAAGTAACCAAAATAAATAAAACATTTAAAAGATTTTTTTTTAAATCGAGGAAAATAAAAAAAAAATCTGGCTGCAAATTTGAGGATGAAAAATGCTGCTGTCTCTCAATAATTTCTTTGTTTTCAGTTTTTCCTAAAAAAAAAAAAAAAAAAGACTTTGTGGGGAACTTTGAATTTTCATCTCCCCCATGACAAGTTCCCCACACATTTCTCATTGATTTCACTATGTGCTATAAAAATATTGCTGACGCAGACCAACACCGGCATCTTTGAAACCTGTTTAGTCATACATTTGGTAGAGTCCATTTGCTGCGTAAGCTTTCGGCTTAGGTCTCTGGTGCGAAGATACCTTCCCCCGAACCCCCCCTGCCCCCCCCACCAGTCTCGGAAGACTTATAAAAAGGTCAAGAGCACTGCCTTGCCTCCTGACGAAAACCGAAAACAAAAAAGAAAAGAAAAAGAAAAACGAAACAAACAGACAAAAACAAAACAAAACAGAAAGAAACGTGTTTTGCAACTCATCTTAATAAATAAGCACCAGGAATAAATACCAACACGCAAAGCCAGTTGAAGGGATCTGAACTGAGAATCTGGTGATAATGGTAAGCCGATTGTCTGGCGTCTTATTAAAATATTTAACAACGTAAACTAAAACAACCGCCTCGCAGGTATCAAAGAAGGAAAAAAAAAATAATAATAATAATAAATAAAATTATAAAAATACCATACAATGATTGAAGTAGCAAAATGGTAAAAAGAAGGAATAAATATTGGTAATATTCCAACTATAAATATCTCAGGTAATTAAATACTACAACAGAATGCAAGGATGGTGGAGGTGAGAAGCTTCTCTGAGCAGAGATTTTATCAAAAAGCACAGCTGATCAGAGAGAAGGACGGGGGGTGGAGGGAGAGGGAGAAACAAAGTTGAGGATAAAACAATGAAAGAACACATGAAAGGAATGGATTTTTCCAAATAATATTAGCTTCAGCATGTGTTAAAATTCTTTGAAAACCGTTTAGAGCATAGCGGTTTTCTTGTCGTGTTCTTATGCCCAAAGAAAGAGATGCATAAAAGAAATAAAGACAACAAAACACAAGTAAAAATTAATAAACGGAATGAGTAAAACCACAAGAAAAAGAGAGGAGAGAGAGAGAGAGGGAGAGAGAGATAGGGGAGAGAGAGAGAGGGAGAGAGAGATAGGGGGAGAGAGAGAGAGGGAGAGAGAGAGAGAGGAAAGTTTTGGAATGAATAAAGAAAATAAAAATGGTCTCAAAGAAATCGGACCAAACGCTAAAAATATGGAATTAAAGTTGAGCAAATAATGAAATATAAGTGGGTGTCTGCGCGTGTGTGTCTGTGTGTGTGTGTGTGTGTACATACATATAAGCATGTTTATGAATGTGTATATATATGCATGTGTGTTATACATATGAGTGCGTATACATATAAACAGACACACATATGAGTGTATATTTTTATGTGTTTGTGTGTGTGTGCAAGAGAGAAATAAATAGACAGAACAACATTATAAAATGTAGCGAAATGAAGCAACATAAAGATCGAGGGTGTATATGTGTGTGTGTGTCTGTGTGTGTGTGCATGCACATGAGTGTGTGTGTGCATGCACGTGTGTGTGTTTACATACACATGCATACATCAGATATTTGAGAATTTAAAAGTGAGAAAAGGGGGAAAAAAGGATTAAAATGTTTTCCAAAGTACTTCAATAAAAGTACAGAAACCGCATCCTGCAGTGTATGGATGCAAGTAGTTGCATGTGTGTGTTTATGCGGATAAAAATATATATTTTCAATCACAGTATACACACACACACACCGATATATATATACATATATATACATATATATATATACCATATATACATATATATATATATATATATATATATATAATGTATATATATACATATACATATATACATATATATATATATATATATATATATATATATATACATATATATATGTACATGTATATATGTACATATATATGTATGTGTGGATATAGTTAGTAGCTAAAACTCTACAAGAATACATCTGATTATCAACTTATGAACTGTTGTAATTATTTCCAGTTAGTGACTTCTTTTGTAAATTGCTCGTTTATATCGCATCAATTCTCCGAGATAAATACCAATAGTTCTTTTGGAACTGTAGATTACTTTTATCTTTTGGGTATTGTCTTTGATAAAAATAGAAAGGAATGCCACCGAAATGCAAAAAGGAAATCTACTTTTGTTATTTTGGTAAGGAAGGAAAAGCAGAGAGGAATAATATCGAAACTTCATACGTATAGCAGCAGCCAGTGAAATCTACTTAAATACATATTGGAGATTACTGATAACCTATTAACGCATGCATGCGTGTATGTGTATGTGTGTGTATGTGTGTGTATGCTTGTGAGAGAGTGCCATTTCTGTTATATATGAGTGTGTTAAAAGTGTAAATTAAATAGTTTATTGCAACAGTGAAGAAAACGAAAAAGTTTTTTAAAAAAAGTGGTATAATATACTATTAATAAAAGGCTTTCATTATCATCGTTATTATTGCTATTAATATTATTACTATTATAATCACCATCATCATCATCTTCATCATCATTACAGAGTCTTTCAGTCTAGTATTTAATTTAAAATGTCTGTGCATATGTATGCATGTATGTATGTATGTGAGCAATGTAGCATGCTTATGAAATTCAAGTTTATATATATATATATATATATATATATATATATATATACATATATATACACACACACACACACACACACACACACACATGCACGCTCACAAACACACAGACATATATATATATACATACATACATATATGTATATACAGATTGAGAGAAGGATATACATATATATATAAATACATGCATACACACACACACACATACATACATATATGTATATACAGATTGAGAGAGGGATATATATATATATATACACACACACACATGCACACATATGCACACACACACACACACACGCACACACACATACACACGTATAAACTACTTAACAGAATTTGATGATATAAGAAATCCAAAAAATATAAAATAATTCTTTTTTTTAAACAAAATGCTTATCGAAAAATAAAAAATAGAAAAAAGACCCAACAGTTTCAGTCCAAATATAATGCTATAAAATGGTATTGAATTTAAGAATAATGACAATTAATGAAAGGAATATAAAAGGGACATGTTCTAAATGAATTCTGCCATTATTCCATTGTCTGGCATTGAGTGACGGAAACTGAATCCCAGACAAAATATCTGAAACACTAAAATGTCATCTCATTGAATTAGATTTGAAAGATTTTAGTGAAATAATGAATTGAAAAATTAAAGATAAATAAATAAAACAGGTGTGATAAAAAAAGAGAAAAAAGAAAAAGGAAAGGAAGACAGGTGAATTGCTTGAATCTCGTTATCTCAAATAATTAAATACTACAACGGGATAAAGTGCTTCCTTGAGAACACTTTCCATTGAAAGAATGGTAAACAAATCAGAGAGTGAGACAAGGCATCTGGCAATTTATAACAGCCCAGCTTTTATGGTTAATGTAATGGAGAAAAAGGGGTGAAATAAGGATAGTTGCCAAATATCATTGTTCGCATCATCACCATTGTGTAATGTCCCCTTTTCCCATGCTGGCATGTGTTGGATATCCCAACATGAACTGACAAGCCAGAAGGTTGTGCAGAGCTCCAGCATCTGCTTTGGCAGTGCTTCTCTCCACAACCTCCCTACCTCTAGGGTACACTTCAGGCTCTCTATCCCTTATAGCTCTCCCTTACACTAACCCACTCCTTTCTCCCTCTCTCCAACCACCGACTTGAAACATAAAACCTTTTCTTCCCACCTTTCTCATTTCTCTGCCACATGTACCAACCACAACATTCACTACACCCCACTCCCTACTGGCCCTTCATCCGACCTGATGCGAACCACTGTACTGTATGCTCTTTTCCTGACACCAGCACTGGCAAGGTCAGCAGGTACCTGCTAAAACAAGTGCCTTCAACTGAGAGGGCTACAGCACAGTCTCTACGACTAGATGCCCTTCCTAACACCAACCACTCAATGCCAACCAATGAATGTAATTAAAATATCATTTTTGAAATGGCTTCCATAGAAGAAAATAGCAGAGGATTGCTGATTTGGTTCCACAAAATCCATTAAACACATTAAACATCATCATTTAATGTCCATTTTCCGTGCTAGCATGGGTTGGACGGTTTGACCGGGGTCTTGGAAGCCAGGAGTCTGCACCAGGTTCCAGTCTGATCTGGCAGTGTTTCTACAGCTGGATGCCCTTCCTAACGCCAACCACTCCGTGAGTGTAGTGGGTGCTTTTTACGTGCCACCTGCACAGGTGCCAGGGCAGGCTGGTAGCATCTTATATTTCAAACTCTGCATCATGCGTATGTATAACTCACTTACTCAGACTCTTGGTCCCTCCTGGGTTAGATAATATTTATGATCTTTCCCCACTCACTCCTATCCTGGGCCTTTCATTTGGCCCTAAGCTGGCTCCTGTTATCATTCGTAGTGTCCTTCTTGTCCTCAGAATTGGGAGATATGCTTCAATTTCTTTGTCAATGTTTCAATTGAGATTTTTGCTTTTACAGCAAGACTGCAAATTCTACACTAAACCACCGACTTGAAACATAAAACTTTTTCTTCTCAGCTTTCTCAAATCTCTGCCACGTGTACCAACCACAACCTTCACTACACTATAATCCCTACTGGCCCTTCATCCTGCTCAATCACCCAACTGGCATCATTTTCCCACCTGCATTTGCCTCAGTCTCATTAACCCCTCTTACAAATTTAAGGGGCTGTCTTGCCTTCTCTCCACAACCCCTCCCTGCCTCTCTCTCCCTTATAGCTCTCCCTTACACTAACCCATTCCTTTCCCCCTCTCTCTACTCTGTTTTCTCGTGTTCTTCTCTCACCTCCTCAGCACCATCTCATCTCTGTCAGATTTTCAAAGAGGTCGTATTATTGGGCAATCTGAGGCTGGTCTTAGCCAGTGAAAAATTGCCAAAAATCTTCAAATTCCTCTTGATACTGTTAATAGAATCATAGTGCAATTCAAAAGCCAAGGAAAAGAATCAACAGATTTTTGTTCCGACCAACCTGGGCCCTTGGAAAGAAAGCTTCACTGTTTAAAGAGAATTGTGGAAAGCGAACCCCGTTCGAGGGCTTCTGACATTGCAAAACAGCTAGAAGTTAGTCCAAGAACATGTGTTACATATCTGCATAAGCTTGGGTATTATGGACGAGCAGCTAGAAGAAAACCTCTCCTTCAACCAATTAATATCAAATAAAAGATTTTGAAAATTAAAGGTGTCTATTTACTTCCTGCACGTCTGTGTATATTTATACACACACACACACACACACACACTGATGTATGATCTCTACATATCAGAACTGGCATATTGAAGAACACAATATCAACACATTTAAAAATCAACAATGCCGAACATTTATTATGTGGTTTTTACATGCATGTTTTTCCTTTGTTAATTAATTTTTGGCGTTACACAATGTTCTTTTTTTTGAATTTTTTTTTACATCAGCTAAAATACATCTCCAGCTTTGTCTGACAAAAGAGAATTCCTACAAGAGGTATTAAGATACTAACAACAGTTAGGAAAGAAAAGAGAAAGAGTAAGAGAAAGAGAGAAGGAGCGATGAAGTAATTTATAGCAGCATACATCATTTTATTGTTGAATATGTGAGAATCTCCCAAAGATATCATTTACTCTGGTTGTTGTGAGTTACACATGTGGCTAACAGGATAGCGAGATATTTTTCTTTTGAAACATCAAAATCATGCAGGAAATTCCCCAGAAGATGATGCCAGAAAAAAATAAAGAAACAAAGAAAGAAAAAGAAAAGCCAAAAAAAAAAAAAAATTGTGTGAAGCATGACTGTATTCCGTAGAGATTCTTGAAGAAATGAAATGGTTTCTGCTTTATTTATGATTTTTAATTCTTCGTGTTTGAATGGAGAGCGCATTGCAGTCAGCGGGAGAATAGCTATTGTTGCGGTAATTATTATTTTTTAATCATTATTATCAGATTCATAGTTCAATACAATAACACACACAAGCGTACAGACACACACACACACACAAGCGTACAGACACACACACACACACAAGCATGCCCATTTGTATTGATACAGAAACGGAAAAGTTTTGAGATGAAAGCAAAAAAAATTTTGCTAGATTATTAATAAATTCAATTCACAAAGGTGATTTAAAAAATGCTTAGTAGCAGCCATAATTATGTGGTAAGAAGTTCACTTCTCGATCACGAGGCTTCCGGTTCAGTCCCACTTCATGGTACCTAGGGCAAGTGCCATCTGCTAAAGCCTCAGGCTCCCCAAAGTGTTGGGAGTGAATTTGGTAGATGGAAACTGTGAGGAAGCCTACCATGTGTTCATGTGTTTGTCTGTCTTTTTTGTTTGTTCACTACCACTGTCTGACACCTAGTGTTGGTTTGTCTCATCTCCATAACTTAGTGGTTCAGCAATAAAAGACTGATAAAATAAGTACCAGACATAAAAAATTGTACAAGGGATGATTTCGATATTATTATTAATATTATCATTATTATTATTATTATTCAGCGTTTAACGTCCACTTTCCATGCTAGCATGGGTTGGACGATTTTGACTGAGGACTGGCGAACCAGATGGCTGCACCAGGCTCCAATCTTAATCTGGCAGAGTTTCTACAGCTGGATGCCCTTCCTAATGCCAACCACTCTGAGAGTATAGTGAGTGCTTCTTACGTGCCACCGGCATGGGGAACAGTCAGGTGGTACTGGCAACAACCTCACTCGAATCTTTTACACATGCCACTGGCACAGGTGCCAGTAAGGCGATGCTAGTCAAAAGCTAAGAGCACCATCTGAGCGTGATCATTGCCAGAGCGGCTATCCGGCTTCCGTGCCGGTGGCACGTAAAAGACACCATTCGAGCATGATCATTACCAGCATCACCTTGCTGGCACCCGTGCTGGTGGCATGTGTAAAGGATTCGAGCGAGGTCGTTGCCAGTGCCACCTGACTGGCCCCGTGACGGTGACACATAAAAGCACCCACTACACTCTCAGAGTGGTTGGCATTAGGAAGGGCATCCAACTGTAGAAACACTGCCAGATTAAGATTGGAGCCTGGTGCAGCCATCTAGTTTGCTAGCCCTCAGTCAAAATCGTCCAACCCATGCTAGCATGGAAAGCAGACGCTAACCAATGATGACGATGAAGGCTGCTGTCACACTGGACTTTATAACATAATATTAGCTATTTCAATGGTGCGATGGAGTAGCTAACATCCTACGATCCTGAACACTACAGAATGTTGGAAATTGCAGATAAAGTTTTATTACCAATATGACAAAGTGCTGAAGTTGGTGCAAAGGAAGAAACGGCCAGGTTATAAGATGGAAGGTGTGGGGGGGGGGGGCTAGAAAATGCTATATCTGTAAGTGACAAAAACGTTTCTGTCAATATATTCCGGATAAAAGTTTACCAGAAATGTTTACGAAGTGTGATGTTAGCTGAGAATAAAACATGAACAGTAAGTGGTGAGAATCTGCAGTGATTAAAGAGAAATGAGTTGAGTATGGTCTGCTGGATATATTTATTATAACATTAACACAAGAGGTTAAATGCAAATGAATTGAACAAACAAATGGATAAAATCTATTGGCAAATATTGACTTGTTTGAACTCTCTAATGGTTATTTCTGGTTAATATTGAGAGGAAGTGTGTGATAATTCCTATGATAACTGGAGAAATATTATTAGCTGACTCATAAATATATTCATACCATTGAGTACAGAATAGATGTACATGTGAATGGGTCTGGAAATGTGTATGGTGGACACGTATGGCATAACCATCAGCAGCGAACACAGAATTCTCCAGGCGCAGATCCATGGTCATCCGAGACTGATGGATGCTTATCTTTCTAGACGCGCGCCTGCATGTGTACATGTGTGTTTTACTCTTCTATTCTTTTACTTGTTTCAGTCATTTGATTGTGGCCATGCTGGAGCACCGCTCTTGGTCAAGGGACCCTCAATAGGTTCTTAATGTTGAAATTGCAATAGGGAATTAACCATTTATTTTTAATTTGTGGATTCTATATGTCATGTTGCCTACAGACAGCTTTTATCACAAGGAGAAATAATATGACTGATAATAATAGCTTTATAGCGGTTTGGACTGCTATTTCTAAACATAAACATATAAGGGTTTTTGAAACCCTCATGGTTATCATTGTGATTTGTTCATAATTATAAACATCCTTCTTCTATGTATGATAATATGTTTGGACAACCACTAACCCTCAGTGCTACCAGCATGAAGTAGCAAACAACAACAAAAACAAAAAGAGTGCGCTAAAACATGATAGACAAATCATCATCATCATCATCATCATCATCATTTAGCATCTGTTGTCCATGCTGGCATGGGTTGGACAGTTTGACTAGGGGTGATAAGTTGAGGGGCTTCACCAGACTCCAGTCTAATTTGACAATTTCTACAACTGGATGTCCTTTCTAACAACTCTGAGAGTGTAATGGGTGCTTCTCACGTGCCACCGACACAGGTGCCAGGTGTGTGTCATAAGTATTTGCCATGACAACGAATTCACTAGGATTAATATGTATGACCCATTAATTCTAGTGAATATTTAATCCTAGTGAATCCTAGTGAATATTTAAACATGCATATGTATGTGTGTATATATATATATATATATATGCATATATATGTGTGTGTGTGTGTGTGTGTGAAGAACATAAGTGGGATTCACATTCACAATGGCTGTTTTGCGAGCATTTTATTAATGCATCCTTGGATTACATGGTGGCAAAATCCACCTGTCAGGTAAATTTGAAATATATAAACAGGTAAGACAGAAACAGAAGGCGACCAGTTTGCCAACGATCATTACAGAACAAGTGAAATTTTTTTGGAAAATTTCACTTATTCTGCAATACATACACACATACATATATATATACACACACACATAAATATAGGCATACATATTCATACATATAGAGATACATACATATATACGTATAGATACATACATACATGTATGTATGTGTATGTACATATATATATATGTTTGTACACACAAACACACAAACAAAGAAGATCATGGAATTTTTTTTTTACCTAGTGTCTTCACAGTTATACCCAATTTTTAAAAGACTTTCATATGCACACAAGAACTTAATCCGGTTTAATCTCAGTAGCTTCTTTCTTTGGAAAAAAGTGTCAAAACTTTATCTCATACACACGTCAGAAACCTTTTATCAGATTAATATACAATAATAAATAAACGAAGACTCAGAAATGGTAAAACTGACTCAGAATGACACACTTTATTCATCTGGACATCAAGGAAATTTTATTTATTATTGTTCTTGTTGTTATTATTATTACTATTATTATTATCATCATCATCATTATAATTACTTTGAAATGTAGGTGATAGACAAATTGTCTATTTACACATAGCTGTACTTTTCCTCCAATAATTTTGAAGGGGATAAAAACAAGACAAACTATTAAATCATGATATAGATTTCTGCTTATTTATTTTATTTATATTAATCCCTTGATTAATCGTTAAAGTTTTGGTGAGGAATCACACAGATCTCTTACAATGAAATACCGTTTTAATTTTCCTTCGTTAAACCAAAAAGTGCCCCTATCAGAAAACTTAAATTACAACCCACAGTTTGGCTCTACTTTCAGTTATCGGATAAAATGGTTCTTCTTATATCTAAAAGCAGAATTTGCATTCAAGAGTGGCTTTTTAATGAATTTTACCAATATGTTTTATAGTTAATCCTTTAGCATTCAACCTATTCTGTCAAACGTAAAGGGTAATGAACCCCTTCAGTCGTGTATGACCATAAGCTTGCACCTAGAAAGTTCCCCTCTGGGGCACAAGTCAGGAGAAGGTTTGTTTATGGAAGGCCAGCAATCAGCAATCAATTGTAATGCTTATTTATTCTTTGTTTTGAATTTATTCAGCATTACCTTGTAGTCTTGAAATTTTGATTATGTGACTGCATATCATTTTGAATGGCATTGTAGGGTTGATGTGAAAGGCCAGATCTGGTCAGTTTGAACATAAACAAGGACGAATATTTTGGATGGAATCGGCTGGTTTAAATGCTAAACGGTAAATTTTAAGTAGACTGACCCATCTACTGCATACAGCATGTTCCTCGATATTCTGCAATTTACTCATTCAAATAACTTTTAACATTTTTCTAAAGCAGTTCTATAATTAAGAGATGAGGAATTATGTACACTATTTACATTTGACGGATATTTGTCCTCTTCTTGTTTGTTGTTAACACAACATTTCGGTTGATATACCCTCCAGCCTTCATCAGGTCTCTTGGGGAAATTTCGAATCTGGGTTCTTATTCCTCAGGTATTTTTCAATGTTATTACTATTATTATTATTATTATTATCATTATTATTATTATTATTATTCAGGTCATTGCCTGGAATCGAACTCAGAATCTTTGGGTTAGTAGCCCGCGCTCTTAACAACTACACCATATACCCATGGGCATAGTGGTTAAGAGCACAGGCTACAAACCCCCAAGATTCTGAGTTCTATTCCAAGCAGTGATTAATTTAGACACAAAATTTGCACCAAATAACCAGAGGTGGTCTTGGATGGATATGTATCAGAAAAGGTTAGAGACACTTCAAAAATGAAGTTTCTTTAACCTGAGCCTTCAATTTTCTTTCCTATAATCGATGAGGGTTTTCTCTTTGATTCCACTGCCATTTTATCAGCAACGTAGAATTCTGTTGCATTTGGAAAACTGTTTGTTTGGCTAACGCTATTAATTTTGTAATGCATCACTTCAATTATCCCTTTAATTGCATTCCAACTTGCCTGTCTGGTCTCTGGAGCCCTTTTGCTCCTTTGTAATCTCCAGTCTTTTATCAGTTATTGACACTACTCCCCACCTCCTCATCCGTCAGGCTTCCCGTCTCAACAGAATTAGTTAATATTTCCTACACACTGAACACACTTTTCTCCTCTCTGTTATATCAAACTCGTTAATCTCTCTTATTTTCTACTTCCTTCGTTAATTCCCATAATTCTCACCTTCACCCATGACTGAAATTTCTCATTTAATAAATATTTCCACAACTTCCAGATGAATATCTGTCAGCTGTCAATTTTTTTTCTAATCGACAACACAAACTGAATCCTAATCTCTTGCCAATGTTGATGAAACAATGCCCTGAAAATGTTGGTACATCAGTTAATCAGTAAACTTTTCCATAACTTATCATTTGTTGGTGTACACTAATTAAAATAAAAAATATATATAACATTCTACAATCCCATATACAGCTTTGCTTTCATATTCCACAAAAAGCACCCACTACACTCTTGGAATGGTTGGCATTAGGAAGGGCATCCAGCTGTAGAAACATTGCCAGATCAGATTGGAGCCTGGTGCAGCCTCCTGGCTTGCCAGTCCCCAGTCAAACCATCCAACCATTGCAAGCATGGAAAACGGATGTTAAATGATGATGATGATGATGATGATGATAACTACTACTCTTCACAACAAACATGACATGGTTTGAGATACAAGTAAATCTGAAGTTGTTTGAACTATATTCATACCATTATTTTAAAGGTTTCCAGTAGGTATATGGTCAAGTGTAAGGGCACAAGAGAGAGAGTCTGTGTCTATGCATGCATGTGCAAAGAATTTTTACTTAAACAAATATTTCATATTATGACACATGATAACTTGACTGATTGAATGCAATTATAATTGTTGAAACTTTTAAACTCATCTTTAAACCTTTTGATACCAACCCAGCTGGAACCACCTCTGGCTCTGTAGTACAAATGTCTGGTTTTCATAAGTTCTGAATTAGAATCTTCCACCAAACCTTAGTCACAATTTATGTTCCTAACACTAGCTGAATGATAACTAAGTTCTTTTACTAAATTCTTTGCTATATTTAAAATTAATTGCAAGAAACACAGAGCATCTCAAAATAAATACAGTAACAAAAGGGTTAAGAAGAAAAATAATCAGCAGAAGACATAAGAGAAGTAATCCTCAACATGGTTAATTTATATGCTAGAAGTAATAGCCTAAATTTCCTTCAATAATAATAATAATTATAATAATAATAACAATAAAAACATTAATAATAATAATAATAATAATAATAATAATAATAATACTAATAATATCATCAAAAAATACCTTAGGAATGAGAACCCAGGTTCGAAATTTCCCCAAGACACCTGATGAAGGCTGGAGGGTATATCAGCCGAAACGTGTTAACAACAAACAAGATGAGGACAAATATCCATCAAATGTAAATAATGTTTATGCTCTTAGTTTGAATCCCCTCAAGTCCTAAATGGTGATTGGTGATCAAACTAATGGAAACATAGCAAAAATGTGAATATTGATATATTTTTCATCTCAAGAAACATTTAATAGTGCACAAAATTGGTAATCACATTAAAAAGCCATCTATGTATTTACTTCAGAAACGCTTGTAATTAAAATTTCAAAAACAACCGTTAACGCCTAAGGTATCCATATTTGTTCACTTTTGATAGATAGTCCTTTGTTTTCATTTGCATAAATATTAATTCGTTATGGATTTTCCTCGATCGATTACACATCAAACGGAGAACTTCTAAGCCATTGCTTGACTTCTTACAAACAATAACCAAACTTCTCGTTAATCATACTCTAGCATCCATCTATCCATCTCCCAAAAAAAAGAAGAAAAAACAAAAAAAAAACAAGGAAACGGCAACATACATCAAATAATGTATGTCCGAAATACCATTAAAAAGATAAGATAACCATTGACAGGCTAAGCAACAACAGCATTATCTCTATGTCTATATATAGATAATAATTATTTCTGGCTTTTGTTTTTAAGTAGGGACACCAATTCCTATGAAAGTTAACTCTCAGGAACCACAAGAACTCAGTTTTGGGTGAATGCAGTGGAACAACGTGAAATGAGTGGAGTCACTTTACTCAAAGATACAACATGTTGCCTGCTCCTGGAATTGAGCTCACGACTTAATGATTGCAAGCCAGACACCTTAACCACTGGGCCACGTGCCTTCACTAATAAAATAAATACCAGAGGGAAATAAATATTGGGAGTTGATATGATGGACGAAACCACTGAAGTTTAGCGCTCCAGCATGGCCACTGACTAATGACTGAAAGTAACCAAAAAGTAAAAGGATAAGTCACTCAACTGTAAAACACCATAACCACCAGGCTTTATGTCTGCAGTAATAAATGAAATACCGGAATGAAATCGGTTTAGTGGGTTGTTATGACCAACTAAATTTACGACCAGCTTATGACCAACAAAACTTATGACCAACTAAACTTATGACCAACTTAGGACCAACTAAAATTATGACCAACTTATGGCCAACTAAACTTATGACAAACTTATGACCAACTAAACATATGATCAACTTATGACCAGCTTATGACCAACTTATGACTAACTAAACTAATGACCAACTTATGGCCAACTAAACTTATGACCAACTTATGACCAGCTAAACTTATGACCAACTAAACTTATAGCCAACTAAACTTATGACCAACCTATGACCAACTTATGACCAGCTAAACTTATGGTCAACTTATGACCAGCTTATGACCAACTTATGACCAACTAAACTAATGACCAACTTATGGTCAACTAAACTTTCAAAGGACAGAGCTCCAGCTTGGCCACAGACAAGTGATCAAAACCAGTGAAAGAGCAAAAATGAAAACTCACTTAACTCCAGACTCTCCGCTGATGACTTGGCCATTAACGCTGTCTCACTTTAAACATTTAACTAGCCTCCAGTTTTACACCGAATTAAGAATCTCTTTTCTTTTTGTCTTTTTTGTCTTTCTTTTCTTTTCTTTTCTTGTTATTCGTACAGCAGTCAGCTTTTATAGCCATCGTTTCCCCCCCCCCCCCAACATTTCCAAATTGTCTGGCTTCCCAATTCACGGTAATTTCATTTATATTCTTAACTAATGAACGATAAGAACGTTACAACTTCCTGATAACTCTAAGACTTCATAAGTAAAACCAAGCAAACAAACAAAAGAAAAAGGTAAAAAAAAACAGAAAAAAAAAGAAGAAAAGAAATGCATAAATAATGAACGCATCTTATTGTTAGTAATAGCAGTAGTAGTAGTAGTAGTAGTAGTAGTAGTAGTAGTAGTAGCAGCAGCAAGGACACATGCTGTTCTTGTTAGTGTTACATATCTTAGTAAAGCTGTAAACAGTTATTAATTGGAAGACTGAAATGGACACTTTGACTAGGCGCGGTTGTGTGGTTAAGCAGTTGGTAGTGGGAACCCCGTGGCTGGGGGTTCAATTCAGCCACGTGGCACTTCTGCTTATAAATGATTATAATTGATTTTTGATTGTGGAACCTGGTATTTGTGCGTGTGTGTGTGTGTGTGTGTGTGTGTGTGTGTGTGTGTGTGTGTGTGTGTGTAGGCACAGTATGGTCAAGCAGTAAAGAATTTTTCTCTGTAACCACAAGGTCCCAGGTTTGATCGTACTGTGTGACATCTTGACCAAGTGCCATTTTCAACAGCCTCGGGTCACTCTTTATTCTGTGTGCGAAATCA
>NC_043007.1:1794243-1826743 GCF_006345805.1 Octopus sinensis | reverse complement strand
AAGCAGCCACTACACTCTCAGAGTGGTTGGCATTAGGAAGGGCATCCAGCTGTAGAAACTTTGCCAGATCAGATTGGAGCCTGGTGCAGCCATCTGGCTTGCCAGCCCTCAGTCAACCCATGCCAGCATGGAAAGCAGACATTAGATGATGATGATGATATATATATATGCACACTAACCCTACCTTATCGCAGTTCACCTATCACAGTTTATTATTTAAACTTATGTTTAAGGGAGCAGGCTGTGACAAAGTATAGAAAACCGCGTTCGCTACTGACTGTGCTACTCATACATATAAATGTACACACACTCACAATCACACAGAGTTATAGAACAGTTTGATTTTTTTTTTTTTCACCTTTTTATACCCGTTTTCTATATAAAATACTATGATTAGCCATCATTTTTGATGGCATGGGGGTCAGCTAGTATATTCATAAACTACATTGTGCAATAATTTTTAACATGAAAACCTACACACACTATATATATATATATATATATATATATATATATACACACATCTACAACATAAACATACATATTTACAACTGAATCCAAATGGACAGCCAGCTTTCCCCACGCTTTCTTTATTAATGAATTATATTATTCAATTATTAATTCAGAGAAATTTAAGACAATTATAAAAAGATTACATAATTTCTGTTTTTTTACCAAATGAAAAACAAAATAAAAAACTGGCACTATAGCCGTGGCACATCAATGGAAATGAAAAAAAGAAACAGAAAAAAAACAACAATGAAGTTCTGAATTCATATTAGATGTGAAGATTATTGATTATTGATTATCCTAATATAATTTCTAATTTGAATGTTTATGTTGTAATCTTACCTGATGACTCTGAGGAAATACCTGTTGACATTGCTGTCCTTGGTGGATATCATAAATGACTAATTACAATGCACCGCAGTAAACTTCTGCTGTGTTTGTACAGTGGCCAACATCTGATATCAAATACGGTCGATGCAGCTGTTATCAGCGAGTGTCCTTAAAAGCTAGTAATTACAGAGTCAAATGTAAATTAGAGGACAACCGTTTTGATTCCCGCCCAAAGATCAATACTTTCCACAGTACAAATCTAGTGCTTCTAAACACCAATATTCCAGATCTGTTTAATTTCCCTCTATAACTGTCATCATCATCATCATCATCATTTAGCGTCCGTTTTCCATGCTAGCATGGGTTGGACGGTTCTACTGGGGTCTGTGAAGCCAGAAGGCTTCATCAGGCCCAGTCAAATCTGGCAGTGTTTCTACGGCTGGATGCCCTTCCTAACGCCAACCACTCCGTGAGTGTAGTGGGTGCTTTTTACGTGCCACCCGCACTGGTGCCAGACAGAGCTGGCAAACGGCCACGAACGGATGGTGCTTTTTATGTGCCACCAGCACGAGGGCCAGGCGAGGCTGGCAACGGACACGAAACGGGGCGGTGCTGGCAACGGTCGCGAAACGGAAAGTTCTCTTACATGCCACCGGCACTGGTAACACATCTGCAATTTCCATTGATCGATTTCCATTGATCGATTTCGATTCTGATCCTCACTTGCCTCAATGGGTCTTCACAAGCAGAGTTTCGACATGCCACCGGCACTGGTAGCACATCCGCAATTTCCATTGATCGATTTCGATTCTGATCCTCACTTGCCTCAACACGTCTTCACAAGTAGAGCTTTGTGTCCCAAGAAGGGAAGGTATGCATACGTAGGCTGGCTCCATCCCATGTAGAAGGCCACGGGTTGTGGACTCACTTGTCCTGCCGGGTCTTCTCGCGCACAGCACACTTCCAGAGGTCTCGGTCTCTAGTCATTTCCTCAGTGAGACCTAAAGTTCGAAGGTCGTGCTTCACCACCTCGTCCCAGGTTTTCCTGGGTCTGCCTCTTCCACAGGTTCCCTCAACCGCTAGGGTGTGGCACTTTTTCACACAACTATCTTCATCCATTCTCGCCACATGACCATACCAGCGCAAACGTCTCTCTTGCACACCACAACTGATGCTTCTTAGGTCCAGCTTTTCTCTCAAGGTACTTACACTCTGCCGAGTGTGAGTACCGGCATTACACATCCATCGGAGCATACTGGCTTCATTTCTAGCGAGCTTACGCATATCCTCAGCAGTCACGGCCCATGTTTCACTGCCATGTAGCATGGCTGTTCGTACACACGCATCATACAGTCTGCCTTTCACTCTGTGCGAGAGGCCTTTTGTCACCAGCAGAGGTAAGAGCTCTCTGAACTTTGCCCAAGCTATTCTTACTCTAGCAGTTACACTTTCAGCACACCCGCCCCCGCTGCTGACTTGGTCACCTAGGTAACGGAAACTATCAACTATTTCTAGTTTTTCTCCCTGGAAAGTGACGGAAGTTGGTCTCAGAGCATTTTCAGTGTTTATTGTTCCTGAGCATCTGCCACATACAAAAACCATCTTCCTAGTTAGTCTTCCTTTGACATTGCTGCATCTCTTATGTGTCCATAGCTTACACTTGGTGCATCTTATAGAGTTTCTACCTACACCTTTTCTACAGATCGAGCAGGGCCATCTACCTGAAGGTGTTTGTGATTTGTCTACCTTCCTACTGATTACGACTTTGGTTTTAGCTAGATTGACTCTGAGGCCCTTCGATTCTAATCCTTGTTTCCACACCTGAAACTTCTCCTCCAGTTCTGATAGCGACTCAGCAATTAGAGCAAGGTCATCAGCATAGAGGAGCTCCCAAGGGCATCCTGTCTTGAATTCCTCCGTTATTGCCTGGAGGACTATGATAAATAGGAGGGGGCTGAGTACTGAGCCTTGGTGGACCCCTACCTCTAACTGTATATATGTATATATATATATATAATAGAAATATTAAAATTACTAAGTCTCTCTAAAGGATATTACGGCAGCGTTACTGGAAATTAATAGTTATTGCCATACTAATATGGCAGTCTTATATTTATATTTATAAGACTGCCATATTAGTATGGCGATAACTATTAATTTTTATATATATATATATATATATATATATATATATACACACATATATGTATATACAGATATATGGATATTATATGTGTGTGTGGTAAGAAGCTTGCTTCCCAACCACCTGGTTACGGGTTGAGTTCCACTGCTTGGCACCTTTGGCAAGTGCCTTCTACTGTAGCCTTGGGCAGATCAAAGTCTTGCAAGTGGATTCGTTAGACGGATGCTGAAAGAAGCCCATCATATATATATGTTTGTGTATCTGTTTGTCCCTCCACCACCACTTCACATCCCCAACCCTCGTAACTAGCAGTTCGGCAAAAGAGACCGATAGAATAAGTACTAGGCTTACAAAGAATAAATCCAGAAGTCAATTTATTCAACTAAAGGTGATGCTCCAGCATGGCCACAGTCAAATAACTGAAACCAATAAAAGAATATATATACATATACATGCATACATACATACGTACGTACGTACATGCGTATGTATGTATGTATGTATGTATGTATATACATACATATATGTATTCATATTACTCCTATGCCACTCCGTTGGTTGTGATGACAAGAGTTCCAATTGATCTGGTCAACAGAACAGCCAATTTGTGTGAGACCGGTATCTGCCATGACTGCGATTTTTCTCAGTTTGGTGGGTCTTCTTCTCAAGCATGACATGATGCCTTGCTCATTACCTCCATGAAGGCCTAACACTCGAAAGGAACTCAGCCACTTTGCCTCCATGAGGCCCAATGCTCAAATGGAAGAGATCCTGTTTCATAATTTCTTTACCGATTCAAGTATTTTCTTATCATAACTTTCCCTGTATTGTATAAAGCACCGGTCAAATATTTATTGAACAATTTGTATTACTAACAGATAATGACTGACAGAACATGGTAATGGGTCTGGTATCCTTTCATTTGCCAAGAACGGCCTGATTAGTTTGGAAATAAAATGTACAACGGACACCACGATTAAGCAAACATGCCAAGAATTTGATTGAAAATAACGAAGGAGTTACAAACTCTCTTTAATAGTTAAAGCAATATTCTTGACATGTTAATTCAGCAAATTAGATAACGAGCTGGATAATCAGCAAGGCTTAAGAATCTGCTCCGCTTATGAAGGTCTGTGTTACTGTGCCCAAGAGAACGAAGATGCTCGTTAACAATAACCTCGTACAAGACCCTTACTATCTTTCTGGTCAAACAGCAGGAAAAGATTCTGCAAAACTAGATCCCACGGGACCTGGGGAATGTCAGATAATCATTGAAAGAAATTCTGCCGTCCCTTGATATCTGCAGAGCTTTTGAATATGTCTACAATGGGAACCTTTATCAATTATTAATATGCATCTATTATCTAAATCTAATCACAGATATTCTGAAATTGGTTCAGGATAGTACCCCCTTTTTTTTTGTTTTGTTTTTTTTTGGTTTTTTTCTGTATATAGAAATAGAAAACTAATGCATAGAAGTGCTTTTTTTTTTTCGTTCCTTATTCAGTTTTATTGTATTGGTGCAACGATATTGTTGGTGCATGAAGATAAGCCTTTCACAAACAGTTGTATTGCACCAAATGGAAATGATGTTTGATTTCATTTTATTTTTTATTGTTTCTTTCTTTTTTTTTTACAAACTAGAGAGTAGATATCCAAAGCAATTTAATTCTTCAAACTTCCAAACTTTCACATATTCCTAGAAATTGCAAATGCTCCTTTTGAATTTACAAACTTCCCAGTCGATAACTTCCTAATCCACCTAAAAACTTTCCAAACAACTTACTCAATTATTGACATTCTTAAACTAAAATAAAAATACTGACATTCTCCTTTATTCCCTCTCAATAGCACAATGAATGCAGACAAGTACATACACATTCATAAATACATACATATGTATGAGTGTGTATGTATATGAATGAATGAATGCCTACACACACAGACGTGTGTGTATCTTCAAATCTTATACAAGCGAGCAAAAAAAAAAAATTTTTTTAAATATAAAAGGCAGTTTCTTCAATCAATGATTTCAGCAGCCATTCAATCAGAGGCTGCTTATTGAAGCCTTCATATCTTGCTGAAGTCTTAATGCAAAATGTGATGACAATAATTCAATTCAGAGATCACGAAGAAGAGTGAGTGTGTGTCAGCTGTACAGGCTGAATGGATGACAGGCAAGAACTTGTCATCGGAACTGTATTGCATACAGGACAGAACAATATCCATACCCTTGCTGGTTTGTTCCATTAGCAATGATATGATTAATGCTGGCTTCATTTTCACAGAGAGTTAAGTTCAACTCCTGTAAGGGACATTTGAAAAAAAAGAAAAAAAAAGACAAAGTTGAAAAGGAAACCACTGACGGGGTCTCTAGATAGATAATAATTATAAACTGTACCCAGCAGTTGTGTGACTAAGCTGCGACAGGAATATTATCATTATTATTATTATTATTATTATTATTATTATGGTTGTTAACAATAATAATAATGGTTTCAAATTTTGGCATAAAAGGCCAACGAGTTTGGCAGTGGGTGGTGGTGGTGGTGGTGGGGAAATAAGTTGATTACATCAACCCCAGTGTGCAACTGGTACTCATTTTATCAACCTCGAGAAGATGAATGGCAAAGCCGACCTCAGCGGAATTTCCAAACTCAGATTCTAAGCATTTTCCTTGGCATGTTAATGATTCTGCCAGCTCACCATCTTTATAATAATAATAATTATGATGATGATAATAATGATAATGATTTCAAATTTTGCCACAAGGCCAGCTTGGAGGACAGGTTAAGTCAATTACATCAACCTCAGTGCGTAACTGGTACTTATTTAATCGACCCCAAAAGGATGAAAGGCAAAGTCAACCTTGGCGGAATAAGGATAATAATAATAATAATAATAACAACCCTTTCTACAGAAGGCAGAAGGCCTGGAATTTAGGAGAAGGGGACTAGTCGATTACATCAACTCCAGTGTTTCACTGGTATTTATTTCATCGACCCTGAAAGGATGAAAAGCAAAGCTGACCTTGAGAGAATCTGAATCCAGAGTATAAAGGTGGGCAAAATGCTTGACAGCATTTTGCTCAGCATGCTGGCAATTCTGATAATAACAACATCGACCACTGAGATGCAAATAAGTGATTTGTTGACATAACTAAAAATATGTTTACGTCTTCACGGTGGTTAAATAAAACACTCACTGACAGCCATATAAAAAAAATAGAAAAAAAAGAATGTAAATAGAATAAAGATTAACAATAAGGAAAATAATTTCATTAGGTGGAATAAATTTTATCCAATAAATGTAATTAGTGTAAATACAAAACATGCTGAAACAAATTCTGAGATATGACAGTGGTTGAAGAAAGAAATAAAAAAAAAAAAAAACATAAAATAGTGTTGAAGATTATGAGTTGCCTGATAATTTTTTTCTTATCAGACAGAGAAAAGGTAAAAATTTGAAAGAATGAAAAGTGAAAGGAAATAAAACTTAATGTCAAAATGTTAGGTCTGAGGATATTTTGAGAGTTAGAATGGAGATTTGAGTTTAATTTGATAGATCAGAAGGTTGCGTTTTCGAATCACGTCAGGGTCATCAATTAATGTAGTGGAAATATATAGTCAGTGCAAGGTATTGATATGGCTGCATGTACGTTCTTACAAGAGTTCATAGAGAGATGCAAAAATGAATTCAAGACCTATACATTTGCTACATAAAAATATATTTTATTTCTTTTATCGATGATGATACATGGAATCAAATTGTAGAAACTAGTTGAATGAAGTAATCTATGCAAGAAAGTTCAGAGATAGGAAATGTAGAAATAACTTCTAAGTGGTGGTTTTCAGTCATGTAGCGTAGAGAAATAGCTGGGCATAGCAATGATGTGAAAGGCTCTAAGTCTAATCGACTAAGAAGTGAAAAGCTGGGTTAGCAAGCTGTTTTTATTAATGAAACACTAGACATTCTAGAAACTTCCAAGAGAAACGCTAAGCTTCTTGAATAATTAAGAATCACGTCTCATGACACAGATGCTTCAATAGACTAAGATAAGGGAGATTACTTTATGATCTTTCCTGCAAGGGAGATCATTCAACTATGTAGCTACCTACACCACTACAGAGGGATAAATCAAGGGAAATTACAGGCAGTGCTGTATGGGCAATGCAAAATATAAAACAGTAATGAGCCAGCACCAGCATTTGAACCTCAGAAGGGGAAACTTGGTAACAGAGCCAAGTTTGCTATCTTCAGTTTGGGTTTTGCACCTATTCTCACCTAAGATCATGAATGTTCATTCCTGACTAAAAGAATGTGATTGCAAATAGGAGCAATTGAAATGGTGTTCCTCAGAAGGCTCTCTGAGGTAATTTTACTCAGCAGAGCACAAAACTCAGAGCTGAGGGAGTCTCTCCATGCCAAGCTCCTATTTCTCCATATTGAGAAGTCACATCTCTGGTGTTACAGACACATGATTAAAATGTCACTGGAAAGAAACATTTGAAGTCTAGTAACAATACTAGTATCTGGTTGTAGAATATCGCCCTCGATGAATTCTGTCAAACTCATGTAAGCATGGAAATGAGGGCGTGAACACAACAGCGGCGATGATGATGATGATGAAAGAAGAAAATAAACCAATGCATAACTTTACTAACCAAAGAACATTGATTAACCTCTGCTCATTATAGGTTTTCTGGAATCTTCATTTTAACAGTTAATACTTTAAGATCTGAGAAGTAGAATGTTAAGGCTGTCTTAAGGAAGAAAAAAAAGAAAGAAAAGAAAACCACACAAAAGCCAATACAATGTTGGCAATTGTACAAGTAGGTTTAAGAGTCACTTGCAGCCTGTGAGCTGCAATATGGCCACTGTTATAATACAACAATTAAATTACTGTATCTAATTAGCAGAACAAATTATGATATGGTAAAAGTGACATTTAGATTCCAACGCAATGCTTTAGAAAAGGGTTTTCTGAGTGTAAGAACTAAAAAGAAAAAAAAAAAATACCAGAACATATAATTTGAAATTATAATTCATCTTGGATAGAACATTGTCTTAGATTAATAATCAATTTGTAAGATAATAATTACTTGAACTAGTAATTGAGAGGGAATGATTCTCAAAAATATCTAAGAACGTATGTATGACATTAATTAGTGTGTTTGAGATAATAGGTGTAATATGTGTGTGTGTGTGAGTGAAAGAGAGGGCCTGTGTATGTGAAGGTTTAATACAAGTGAATAGAAGTATATTTTCATAGAAAGGCATGAATGTACAAATCTGACTCTCTCTCTCTCTCTCTCTCTCTATATATATATATATATATATATATATATATATATATATATATATATATATATATATATATATATATATATATATATATATATATACATACACACACACACACACGCGCGTGTGTGTTGTATTTACAAAACATCTTACATCCAACTAACATGGGATGAAAACTTCTTATGATAGCATGAAATGTTATAACATTATTGCTAACTTCTAAGTAATGATTAGCAAAGGCAAAACCAGTTGTCAATGTAAATATTTCATTTCATAAAATACTAGATTTTGCCCAACATAAGATTTCTCTCAGTTTTCCTTTTGTTTCTATATTTTTCAAAAACTACACACACACATATACATATATGTAAATATGTGTGTGTGTATGCGTATACATAATTGTGTGTGTGTGTGTGTGTGTGTGTGTGTGTGTATATATATACATATATATTCAAATACGATTAGAGGATGTGTTAACCTCGTGAAGGGATGGTTTCATCCAAGGAAATACTGGTTCAATACCTAGTATTTTGGGGGAATGAATTTCCTTAAAATGATAGGTATATATATATATATGTATATATATATATATATATATATATATATATATATACACTAGCTGAGTATCCCAATTCTGCAAGATAATTTTCACAATAGAAGATGAGGATTTTTCAGATTTGCCTGACACTACATCACTAAAAATGATGGGGGATAGCTCTTTATGAAAAGAGTTTTTGAAAATAAATGAATCCCACTCCTGGACCGATTGTGTCCAATTTTTAGCATTACGCATTTACAAACAATAGGAGGCACCTTTTAGATAAAATTAAAAAAAAAAAAAAACCTTTTTGAAAATTTATGAATCATTTCAAATCTCCCTCCCTGACTCAGTACTGATTTGGGCCAATTATTTAGACATTACATGCTTGAAGAACATTGGGGGAAGCCTTGAAGGTTAAAAAACCCCAACATTTGGGAAATGGTAATCACTATCACAATTCACTCCTTTATTTCCAAACACAAATGAAATGTAACTTAAAATAGTGAAATCTTTTTAATTTTTCCATTAATCCTGTCCCTCCATAAATCCTCAAATTTTGGCTTTTTATTTCCAAAATTTCTTTAATCAAATTTGTAAGATATGAAACAGTCTGAATCTATAATCTGTTTCTGTTAATAATTTCAAAGTAATCTTCAGGCGAAAAATGTGTGATTTGAGGTAGATTTAACTGTTGTTTCTAGCACATCCCACAACCATCTGCTACCTTCCGCATTTCTTTGTCACTCTGACATGTATTTATGTTTTCCAACATTCCTCTCCCCATAAACACATTAAATGGAATGATTATGTTGATGGGATGCAAGCAACAACAACAACAGGAACAAAAAGTGTAATTGAAATTTTTATTCCCGAACCCTGTATCAAGCAAGTCCATGCGTGCATAATTGTATGTGTGAGTGCATATGTGCATGCATGTCTCTGTGTATGTGTGTTGTGTGTGTACGTAATAAAAACCACATTTGCTAACAGAAAAAAATTATGCTATTAAAATAAATTATCATTAACATACCTATTTTAGATCATTATGTTGCCCTAATGATACTCGTTACACACATGCATACACACACATTGACAAACACACACACACTCACTCACTCACTCACTCAGCACGAGTAATGGAATTTTATAGAGAGTGAGAGAGAGTTTGGTAAAAAAAAATTATCAGGAGAGAGGGCGTTCACCTTAAGAAAAGCAAAAATATGAAAGAGACAGAGAGATCGTTTCTGTTGCTGTGACAGATTTTGAAATGTTCAAATTAATTGAATAGCTTCAAATTTGGTATAGTGATGCGTACCTTTTGACGCCAATTCTGAGCTTGCAGTTCATTTATTCCAGAAGAATTTTAGAAAAAATGTTACAGAAGTTTAAAGTTTGATAAAGTTTTTATCCAATCAAAAAACAGACTTTGTGCATAATAGTTATCACAAAATGAAAATAAACTTTAGAAGATGAGGCTGTAAACAAAATGAAAGCAATGCCTGAGAATTAATGCATAATCACACAAAAGAGAATAAGTATCGAAAAGTGGGGGAAATATATATTGCGGGATACATTTGCGGAGAAAGACAGAGGGAGCTGGAGAATTGTCAATGTAAAAGTTATTTCTCATAGCAAATTATATTTTTCTATTATTATTTATGGACAACCTTTTCTTTGGGACGCAAATTTCACAAATCAAATTCATTTTTCTCACGGATGCTCTGTTTCAGAGCGTTTCTGGGCTAAACAGACATACATAACCACATACACCCATATTTCTATAGCAGATATATACATGGCTAGGGTGGGGTGGGGATTCATATATATTAACAATACTCTTGAATAAGAGCAATGGAATATGTGCGTCAATTTTACACAATAGGCATTAATATGGGGATTGGAAAAATATAACACTAAGATGTTTGAAACTACACAATTTTTGTAATATTTATATTTTATATATATATTTTTTCAAATGCACTTATTTCTTTTTTTTTTGCCTCCTTAACCATCAGCCTAAACCTAAATGCATATGAAGTACATGTTCATTTAATATTAATATCCATGCCAAATGCATAAGAATGTATAGGGTGTGAACAATAACAAGAATGGTTTTTATAAAATGTGTAATAGTTGAATAAGGTAGGACGATACGATACCTTGGTAGAATGTAAAACTCAACGCTGAAAATTCAATACAAAAAAAAACAAAAAAAAACAAACCCAAAACAAATGATGAACAGAATATTTGGATGAGAGTGGTTTTTGTGTCTCTTTCAGTTTTTTGGGAGAGAATCTAAGAGATGGAAATAAATGAATAAATAAATCAAAAATGAAAATGCAGACTCTCTGGGATACCATTTTGGAATTACATAGGACTACAGAAAAAAAAAAATTAAAAAAACAGGAACGTTATAGAGAATCGGTAAAGCTTCAAGGAAGTGATTCATCGTATATTTTTGACAGCAGATATTTTTTTTAAGTAAAAATAAATGTCAAGAAAATCATGTAACATTCTCTCTCCCCACTTTCTCCCCCCTCTCTCTCTCTCTTTCTCTCTCTCTCTCTATATATATATATATATATATATCTGTATATATATATATATATATATATATATATATATATATATATATATATATATCTATATATATATATATCTCTATATATATATATATATATATATATAAATATGGAGTGGCGCAGTGGAAGTGTGCTGGGCCCATAACCCAGAGGTCCGTAGATCGAAACTACACTCTGCTATGCAGAGGTTTCAACGGTGGTGCCCCAGCATGGCCGTAGCTTTCAGGCTGAAGCATTTTTAAGGATTTTAAGGATTTTTATATATGTATATATATATATATATATATATATATATATATATCAATCAACACAGGCACATGTATGCACTCATGTGTACATAGTGGGTGCAATAAAAATTTAAAAAAACTTCCCAATTCCCTTGTTTTAGTGAATATTAGCTAATGAAGTCAGGCAGGTGGTAACAATGTATCCCTGAAGCTAAAGTTTCCTTGTTTTCATTTATATTTGCTTATTACCTCCACCTTAACGAGGGCAGAGGTATTGTTTTCAGTCATATTTGTTTGTTTGTTTGTCCATGGACAAGATATATCTCAAGAACCACTGGATGGATTCAGATGAAACTTTCAGGGATGTTTGGCCTTGTGACTGGCATCAACTGTTTAAATTTTGAATTATCTTTCCTGCATTTTAACTTAATTTTTGAGAGCAGTCAGGTTCATTTTTAGTACTCTCGTTTGTGAGATCAGTCGAGTTTATTTCAAAAACTTTTTAAATCATGTCTGGCTAATTGTTGAGATGACGCTGATGTTGCCTTGACGGAGGTTTGCGCTCTATGAGTGCTCTTGTTCTTTTTGATTTTTTTTTTTTTAGTTACTGTTAAGGTTTGAACCGAAGCAGACTGTGAAATTGGTTTTGAAATGATGGAAAGCTTTGGCTATGCCATATACACACCCACACCTACAAACACACATGCACTCGCATGCATATATATACTCTTTACTCTCCTTTACGCTTTTACTTGTTTCAGTCAGTTGACTGCGGCCATGCTGGAGCACCGCCTTCAGTCGAGCAACTCGACCCCGGGACTTATTCTTTGTAAGCCCAGTACTTATTCTATTGGTCTCTTTTGCCGAACCGCTAGGTGACGGGGATGTAAACACACCAGCATCGGTTGTCAAGCAATGCTAGGGGGACAAACACACACACACAAACATACACGCACATATATATATACATATATACGACGGGCTTCTTTCAGTTTCCGTCTACCAAATCTACTCACGAGGTTTTGGTCGGCCCGAGACTATAGTGGAAGACACTTGCCCAAGATGCCACGCAGTGGGACTGAACCCGGAACCGTGTGGTTGGTTAGCAAGCTACTTACCACACAGCCATTCCTGCACCTATATATATATATTAATTATTAATCCAATGGGTTACTCTATACTTTAGTATAGATACCCTTTCATTATATTAACATAACCATGGCTGGATGGTCAAGCTTTTTGCTTAACAACTATGTGGTTTCAGGTTTGACCCCCACTATGTGTTACCTTGGTTATGTCACTACTTTCTACCCCATGGTCTGGACTCTTGTGCATGAAATTTTATACACTAATATAATCCATTATAGATTTTACAAGTAACAACACTCATCATTAAAACTGTCCTTAAACTATTACCACTTCCCACCTAACCACAAGTACCATAAAATTACCAACCAAAATAGCTCGGAAAATATCACATCCACCTAGCAACAGCTGTTCATAAAAGCTTAGGACATCCAACCAAGAAAGACTAATATGAAAGAGGATAACCAATATACATATACCTAACTGCAGTTTCAATAATAGAATCTTACGCCCATAAAATGAGATATTACCTAACTTTGTATTTGACAATAGATAGTGCTCTAAAACTATGCGTTTGTCAGCAAAGCCTGAGTAAAAAGAAAAAAAGTTAGGAATAAATTTCAAGATTTAAAACAAATTATTAGTTAGCATGTCAGGAAAGGAAATGGTTTTTGTATTTGTATCTGCTTATTATATTACACAATCCAAGTACATATCTTATAAATGGATTTCGTATCTGCTAAACTAGAATCCAAATTCTAGAACCAAACTTTGACAGTTAAAATGGAAATAAAGTAATATATGACAATTATTTTTGTAGCTTTAGAATCTATATTCATGAATCAAACTTAACATATACATTTAGTTTTCACATTCAATATATTGGCAAGCATATTTATTGAGCTTAGCTTTTTTGCTTTTTATACTGAAGAGACTGACAAACAGGGAATATGGTTTTGATTAATTTTTCAATGAAAGCCGAAATACTATTCACAGAAATTTGAGCATTGCACAAGCAGATTAAGTAACTATGCCAAAGGTTTCTTGTCTAAAAAGAAATATAGACAACCTCAATCACAATTATATCACATTTTTGCATATGTCATCATCATCATCGTCTGACGTCCACTTTCCATGCTGGCATGGGTTGGATGGTTTCATTGAGGACTGGCAAGCCAGGAGGCTGCACCAGGCTCCAGTCTGATCTGGCAATGCTTCTACAGCTGGATGCCCTCCCTAAAGCCAACCACTCTCAGAGTGTAGTGGGTGCTTTTACGTGGCTACTTATACATGCATGTTAGCAGTAGTGTACATACATTACATGTTTACTTACACTGAAGCATACATGTGAGTCAGTGGCCCATATCCTTGACATTCTTTAAAAATAACAAAGGTATGAGTTATGGAGATCTGTCTGCAATATCTAACAGGAAAACTAATGATCTAAGTACTCTTGAGAATAAAAAGGATTGGATGGCCAGGTTTGGAAGGTATTTGATCTTAAGTTAGCTTAGTCAGAATTGACATGGAATTAAACAACAGTATATAAAACTTTAAATGTTGAACCCACCGAAGGGAAACTAAAAACACAAAGTCCATCACTTATCTACCCCACAATAATACCACACTAAGAATTGCCCCGTAAAATATCAGGCATTAGAAGGCTAAAATTCACCCATATATATATATATATATATATATATATATCACTGTGATTACTGTCACTGACCAGGCTATCAGATGTTGCTACACATCGCTGGTCACAATGCGCTTCACATTGTTTTAGCCTTCAAATGACGCCACCCTGCTGGTTAAGGGAACAGGGGCCAACAGAAGAAAGAGTGAGAGAAAGTTGTGGCGAAAGAGTACAGCAGGGATCGCCACCACACCCTGCCGGAGCCTCGTGGAGCTTTTAGGCATTTTCACTCAATAAACACTCACAATGCCCAGTCTGCATTTTTTTGGAACTGTTCAATCCTGACAAACCATCCAGTTCATGCCAACATGGTGCATGGATGATAAATGATGATAGTACAGTTCTATATTTAAGAGATGAGGAATTGTGTACATTATTTACATTTGACGGATATTTGTCCTCATCTTGTTTGTTGTTAACACAATGCTTTGGCTCATATACCCTCCAGCCTTCATCATATGGCATAGAGGTTAAGAGTGCAGGCTACTAACCCCAAGATTCCGAGTTCGATTCCAGGTAGTGACTTGAATAATAATAATAGTAATAATAATAATAATAATAATAATAATAATAATAATAATAATAAAAATGTTAATAACAACAACAACAACAACAACAACGTCAAAAAATAGCTTAAGAATGAGAACCCAGGTTCAAAATTTCCCCAAGGCACCTGATGAAGGCTGGAGAGTATATCAGCTGAAACATTATGTTGGCAACAAACAAGATGGAGACAAATATTCATGAAATGTAAATAATGTAAATAAAGACAAAGCTGTCAGTACTTGTAACTCAGTTAGTTTCTGTGGAATTGCATGTGAAATCCCCCAAAGACTTTTAGAATTAACAGTCATGAGATTATCATTAAAAACAAGAAAAACGAAAAACCCTAAACTTTTTCAAAAAACCTTTTGATACATTTTATCAATTTGTACAATTACTTTTGTATTCTGTGAAAAAGAGTTTGGACAAATATTTGTGGAAGGAGTTGTATCACTGATAAATAGCGATGGAGAGGATATGCAGATCGTTTTCATAGCCTTTCATCTGCCAAGAACAGAGTCGTTAGACTGGAAATAAAATGCTTGATGAACGATAAGAGTTAGGCAAAGCTGCTTGGAATTCAATTCAAAATAATGAAGAATCCACGTTCTCTTTAATCGTTACAGGAATACTGTTGAGGCATTAATTCAGCAAATTAGATAACAAGCTGGATAATCTGAAGGCATAAGAAAGTGATACGTGTGTGCATGTGTCTGTGTGCACACATGTGTGCATGTGCATTGTACATATGTATCTATGTGTATATATATATGTGTGTGTGTGTGTGTCACACATATCTCTGTACATGTGTATGTGCATATATATATATATACATATATATATATATATAAGTATATATATATATATATATATATATATATATATATATGCGCTTGTGTGTACCAATATATCTGTTTATGCAGATACGGGTGGGGTGCCGTTCATGCATATAAGTGCAGGTATGGCTTCATGGTTAAGAACCACATGGTGACATGGACAATATGGTTCGGATGCCACTACTCAGACACCGGACAACGAATACCTTGTGGGTGAAATACGTAGGGAGAAATTGAAGGGGCTCATCATAAGCCAATATTTACATTTTTTATTAGCCCTCATCTTCATGTGTGATCACTTATCATAAACAAAAGATTCCTTTTGATGGTGGCATTGTTCCAGTTCTTCACATGGCAATATCTGGGCTGTTCTTTGGTCCAAAGATTGAGAGTTCTGGCAGCTGGCACAAGGAAGGGATTCAACCAATGGTAGAGCCAGCAAGTGTGCCACTCAGGGCAGCCCTTGTGTTTGCTACCACCTCCACTCTCAAAGCCTATGCAGGTTTATAGAGCAGACCCAAAAGTGCTACATCCATAAATGCATCGAAATTCTGAAGTGTGTGTTTATATATATATATATATATATATATTTATCATCATTTAATGTCCCCTTTCCATGATGGCAAGGGTTGAACGGTTTGACTGAAAACTGGTATGCCAGGAGGCTGCACCAGGTTCTCATCTGGTTTGGCAAAGTTTCTATGGCTGGATGCCCTTCCCAATGCCAACCACTCCAAGAGTGCAGTGGGAGTTTTCTACATGCCACCGGCATAGGTACCAATGACCTGCCACTGGCATCAGCCACAACTACAGTCTCACATATGTATGTAATTAAATAAACGACAAAGGAACGGGAGATTATGCTCTGAACTTAATTACTTTATGGCTGTTTCTCTTATAGGATGCAGTGCACACAAAGCTAAATACATGTGCACTACTCTATAGCTTCATCAGAGCTGCAAAAGAGAAAGCTATTGAGTGATGCATATGCACTCAATTCTGAATGCATGAGCACCTTGTAGCAGAAACAGCTGTAAGCTAAAGCAGTTCATTACATAGTTTACGGTTCCATTGTCATTTATTTAATTTCATATTATGCCCTGTATTCAATGTATATTGAGTTCTAATGCCAGGTTACCAGTATGGCTAAGCCTAAGCAAAATATTTTATATATATATAGTTGAAATTTATAGAAAAACAAAAGACGAAGACAGTTGAGAGAATAACAAGCAGGTGTATTAGTTTCATGCTCAGGAAAATGAAAAAATCTTTTACATTTTGAGCCTATGCTCTTCAACAGAAAGGAATAAGAGAAAATAAACACAGAGAGAATGAATATATATATATATATATATATATATATATTGCAGTGTGAATATATTTTTTTTTATATGGCACCGTGATTTAGAATTGGTAAATAATAATAATGGTATTTTTATATAAGCTTAAAGCTTATGCGAATCACCCTGCAATGACAAAGGAAAGTAGCCTAATAATCGGGCATATAAACCCTCGAGAGGAAAAAGAAGGCTAAATCACAGTGCTGTATGAGAAAAAGAAAAAACATTCACACTGAAAGCATGTAGAAAGTTTGTTTACATAAAAACAAATACAAACTAATACCTAGTTCTTAAATTTGACAGAAACGGGGAAGTTGATTCGCTGGTGTAAAGGTAATACAGTTACTCGCGTTAACAAAGGGATGTGTGTTCGACTCCCATGCGGACAGGAAAGCCTACTTTTTTTCTGTTGAGGGCCCCTTTATTAGACTATTTTCCTCAGTCATTACACAGTGATCACCATAAGCTTTAAACTTATAGAAAAATACCATTATTATTATTATTATTATTATTTACAGGATATATATATATATATATATATATATATATATATATATATATATATCACCCGTAATCACTGTGACTGACCAGGCTATCAGATGTTACTGCACATCGCTGGTCACAATGCGCTTCGCATTGTTTTAGCCTTCATATGACGCCACCCCGCTGGCTAAGCGAGGAGGCCAACAGAAGAAAGAGTGAGAGAAAGTTGTGGCAAAAGAGTACAGCAGGGATCGCCAACACCCCCTGCCGGAGCCTCTTGTAGCTTTAGGTGTTTTCGCCCAATAAGTACACACAGCGCCCAATAAATACACACAGCGCCCGGTCTCATAATCGAAACAGCGATCCCACAACCGCGAGTCCGCTACCCTAAGCACTGGGCCATTGCACCTCCACATATATATTATGTATGTATATATATATATATATAATATATATATATATATATATATATATATATATAAACACACACGGACACACATTCATTTCACTTCAAGTCTAATAGAAGCCAAAAAGAGAGAAAAAAAAAACATGTTTCTGTCAATGATTTCACAACCCACTCAGATGTTCCTTCTTCATCTCATGCTGAGTGGTATATACAAAAACATGATGTCAACATCGCAGTTTGCTGAGAGTGAAGAATGTGTCATCCTCCCGGCTGAATGGATGACAGTTGGTAATGTATTGCTTGTACTGTTTGTTTGTGTGTTTCACGTATTGCATACATGTCTGAGATGTTTTTGCAGTGTAATGACTACCAACAGTCATCGTTTCATTTGCACACGGATGTTTTGCTTGCACAGTGTGTTAATTTGGAAGACAAGATGGTGGAAAATAAGATGAAGAATTGTTGATGGTTTATATATAAAAAAAAAAAAGATTGACTGATGAGAATATAAATAAATTGTAAGAATTGTAACAGCAATAACAACAACAGACAGAGTTAATTCCACGGAACAGATTTCATTAACGCAACTAATATCAAAGAGAAAATTTTCAGGTAAGATAATAAGATGTAGCTGAATAATAAAAGTAGAAAAACATAGTCAAGTGTTTTAGGAGCTATTTGAGATTTCAATCAATTAGATGGAGAGAGGGTAAAATTTTAAAGAAGGAAAAGTAAACTGGGGAAAAAAAAAAAATCAAAGAAAAATCATTTAATTTTAAGAAGTTATTTTTGAAGACATTTTACACTTTAGAAGTGAAACTTTAGATAGTGTTGCCATATGGACAAATCAAGAAATGTTACTAACAGGACTACACAAGGTCTACATGCTAAATGGTAACTGGATGATGGCTGGTTTTGATGATAAGATAATTAACCAACCAAATCATCAGTTGTGAAGTCAACTGAATCAACTGCTTAATGAATTAACATGTAAGTGGTCGAGTATTCCACAGGTGTGTGTAATTTTTACTCTTTTGATATGAACCTGCCTGACAGTGCTCCTAGTTGTGTGATACAAACACCCACTTTTAAAGTGATTCCATCACATCTTCATATTAATTTATTTTCAAAATATTAGCTTGATAATGAAAGTGTTATTTTACTGAATTTTTCGTTATTCTAAAAATTAATTGAAACAAAGGCAGTGTAATTTGAAGGGGAAATCTAATAGCAAAAAGGGTTAATGTAATTATGAAGCAGAATCAGAGAAACAGAGTGGGTTTTGCTCATTTGAAATGGACACTCCATTGGTCAGGCTTCCATACAGTTTTTACCGATTCCATTTCAATCACAAAACAAGGGTTGACAGGAGGCTGTTTTAAAAGGTACGCATTCAAAATATTACAGCATGAGATTGAACACCGTCTTGTTATCATGAAACAAACCTCCTAACCATTCTGCTATGCTGTTTTACTATAAATCTTTTAAATTCCAAGATCTGATAACAAGAATCAATTATGATAGGGTAAAAGTGCAATTTAGGTTGATACAAATGTTTTAACAAAGATTTTTCCAAGTGAAAACTGTATATAAAACACGTAACTGCATAAACAATATATCCTGAATGCTAATTTGCCATATGCTAATAATCAATTGGAAAGATCGTAATTAACTGAATTGATTACTGATTGGGAATAATTCATGAAATTATGAAAGAAAGTACGCATGAGTTAATTAGTGAATAAGCATTAAGTGAAAGAGGAATAAGAATCCTGGTGTCGGTGTTTAATGAAACTTGACTGAGACTATCTTTTAGAGATGTTTGGCTGCATACAAGAGAGGTTATACACACTATACACACAAAAGAGGCTATACACACTATACACACAAGAGAGGCTATACACACTATACACACAAGAGAGGCTATACACACTATACATACATACACACACGTTTATGGCTATCAGCTATTTTACTGAATCGTAGCAAGGAAATATGTGTAACATTTTCACACAATAAGGATTAGGAATAAAAAGATTAGGAAAAAAAAGACACCATAACGTTAAAAAGCTTTAAGCAACATGTAGATTAATATAACTTGTTTTTCTCCTTTTTTCCCCCCTAAACGCATCTCATTCTTCTTTTTGTAACCAGGAGCCTTGTGCTGAAGGCATCTGAAGCATGTGCTAATTCTATAATATTCATGCTAAATACATAAAATGTATTTGGGTATGAATAACAACAAGAACCATTTTTGTAAAATATAGAATAGACAGGATATAAGGAAAGATAATACAATACTTTGTTGGAATATGAAAGTCAATAACAAAAATTTCATAAGGAGTGCTAAACGGATTTTGGATCATAGCGAATTAATATACCTATCGGATTTTAAGTAGAACGCTAAAGCTCTTTGGCAAAAGTAATGCTCAGTTATCTTATTCCACAAATCTTAAGCTTGTAGAAAACATCACATGCTTGAAAGTATAGAAAGAGATACTTCCATTTCTTTTTCGTATTCTTTTTTGGTGATAAGGAAGCAAACAAATTCATTATCATAATGGTGAAGGAAAAAAGTTTAAAAAAGATGGGTGAAGAAGCAGTAATAATAATACTGGATATTATGATTGTAACTGTAATCAAAACTGCAATCAATTTAACAGGAAGGCTTGATGCTTAGATAGACATTGCCTAGTTAATTACATAATGCACAAGTGTATGGATAAGACATCCATCACTAGTAAAGATTATAAAAGTTTAACAGCCAAGACCTTAAGGTTAGTTATTACACATACACTCATTCATTTCGGAATTTGTCTAGTAGGGATTAAACATCACTTTAACCACAGATCTTAGACTTGAAACATAAAGACACAGTATGAAATGCAAAGGAAGATTCTTTTGATGAAAGGTTTGAAAGATTTAGGTGACTACATCAACTGCTACACTATGATACAAATACACACACATTGGCAAAACCATCAGGTTTTTTTTTCTAACCTTGTCAGGTAGACTGAAGGGATAAAGAGACTATAGAGAATAAAAATTAAGGGTATTTTTTCTTATTAGGAAGCAGAGGAGCAGTCCTTCACAGTAGCTACAAATTTCCAAATTAATGCAAGGTTGAAGGACACAACTTCATTTGTTTAAGACTAGCAAATGTGGTCTCTATAGAAAAACTTCTAAAATTTGAAGAGCATCTGTAAAAGAGGAGGGGAGTCTGGCATCTGGCAGGGGAAGAAGAGCCAATAAGAATATTGGCAGAATAACAAAAACACAAATTACGATACAGTAAAACACAATAGCTAGCTACAAAGACTAGTGAACAGATGCTATACCAAGCAGTACCATATTATTAAAAGCTGGATTATACTACGCAAGACTTCTTGACATCGGAGAAAATGCATTTATACAAAAAAAAGAACAAAAAAAAGATTAAAACTACTATTTCAGTGAGCTGGCTAGCCAAACATAGAATTTGAAACAATCAGAATTTTGGATCATTCGTATTTTATTATTATTATTATTACTATTATTATTGTTGTTGCTGTTAAGCTTTTTCTTATTTAAATACTACTAAAATACAGTAAATGATAATGCTGGCCACCTGTGAAGAATATTACAATTACATTATTTAAAGCTTATGAAACGACAGTTTTTAGATATTGAATATGGAAGGTTAAATGATGAGATCTCTTGATAAATGTTGAAATTTCACCAGGAAATGAATAAAAAAGCCACATGTACAAATGTATCATAGAAGACAAACAGACAAAAAAGGAGAGAAATACATACAAACAAATAAATACTACTACTACTACTACTACTACTAATAATAATAATAATAATAATAATAATAATAATAATACTAATACTACTACTAATACTACTACTACTACTACTAATAATAATAATAATAATAATAATAATAATAATAATAATACTAATACTACTACTAATACTACTACTACTACTACTAATAATAATAATAATAATAATAATAATGATAATAATAAAAATAATAATAATAAAAATAATAATAATAATGGAAATAATGGAAATAATAATAATAATAATAATAATAATAATAATAATAATAATAATAATGATAAGTATTAGTAATGCATGATTATTTTCCTTGCCAATATAATAACAAATACAAAACAGAAACAAGAAAAAGAAAGAAAGAAAGAAAGAAAGAAAAGAGAAAAAAGGAGAAAAAAGAACAAAATGGAAACCATCAGGATTGAAGTTCAAAAGATGAAAGTTTTGATTAATATATTGAACTGAGGTCAGAAGAAATCATTTCAAAATGATGCATAAAAAGAAAATAATAATAATAATAATAATAACAAAAACGACGGCATTCTACTAAAAATAGGAATCTTGCCAACAAATGCAATATATTATGTTGTCCGTTAATGTTGAAGATAATGTAACATTTTGGCAAAACCAAATTTACATAATCCTAATGGTGAATTGAGAAGGAAAAAGAGTACATCAGAATATCCCCAACATGAATGGAACGGAATCAAACAAGAAGAAAAGCCATCATGCTTAAGATAATTGCAGAAATGAGAGTTGCTGGTGCAAGAAGACTGTCCATATTTCTTGCATAATTATTTTTGGTTTATTCAGAATGTGCCGGCTTCCTTCTGTTACGTGTACCACAAGTCTGGCTTTGCTCGTAAACAATAACAACACTGAAAATTGTTCAAACTCTGTATATACTGACAGTGAAAATACACTGCTTAGTGGTTAGAGCGTTGCTGTTAGAAATCATAAGAGTGGTGTTTCAATTCCTAGCTGAGGTGGCACATGGAAACCTTGAGCAACGCACTTCATTTCATGTCCTTGCATTCTACTCAGCTGAAAAATGTGTAGCAGCCCAGTCTAGCAATCACACTCTGAATGTTTTAGCCGATTCAAAGACAGGAGGGTAGAGAAAGCTTTTCTGTCTGTTCATAACTGCATGGGCACCTAAACAACATTAGGGAGAAAGCTAGTACAGGTTTCTACCTTATACACACTCACCAATGATGACTGCAATAGTTACATAATACTCGTGTATACAGCAGTCTCTTTTACATCCAGTTTGTAAAAAAGAATTAGCTGCCATCAACATTTAACATTTCTTTTAAATGCTGTGGCACGTAAAAAGCACCCTCTACACTCTCAGAGTGGTTGGTGTTAGGAAGGGCATCCAGCTATAGAAACTCTGCCAGATCAAAATTGGAGCCTGGTGCGGCCGTCTGGTTCGCCAGCCCTCAGTCAAAATCGTCCAACCCATGCTAGCATGGAAAGCGAACGTTAAGTGATGAAGATGATAACATGGGCTGGGTGGTAGTTCAACAAGAACTGATGCAACAGAAGACTGCACTGAGCACCAATGTCTGCTTTGGGCTAGGGCTCCTATGGTGCGATGCCCTTCCTAACACCAACCACTTTACAGAGTCAACCAGGTGCTTTTTTTGCCATGGTGGTGGCACTAGTGAGGTTACCAAGTAATTTGCAAGACATGGCCACCACATCTGAGGTAGAGTATAGTGTTGGTGGAGGTGAGAGTATGATAAGAGACACAGGAAAAGGTGCCTTGCAGGAGAGGAGACACAGGAAAAGGTGCCTTGCAGGAGAGGAGACACAGGAAAAGGTGCCTTGCAGGAGAGGAGACACAGGAAAAGGTGCCTTGCAGGAGAGGAGACACAGGAAAAAGGTGCCTTGCAGGAGAGGAGACACAGGGAAAAGGTGCCTTGCAGGAGAGGAGAGGAGACACAGGAAAAGGTGCCTTGCAGGAGAGGAGACACAGGAAAAGGTGCCTTGCAGGAGAGGAGACACAGGAAAAGGTGCCTTTTGCAGAAGAGGAGGACACAGGAAAGGTGCCTTGCGAAGAGGAGGACACAGGAAAAGGTGCCTTGCAGAAGAGGAGACACAGGAAAAGGTGCCTTGCAGGAGAGGAGACACAGGAAAAGGTGCCTTGCAGAAGAGGAGACACAGGAAAAGGTGCCTTGCAGAAGAGGAGAACAGGAAAAGGTGCCTTGCAGGAGAGAGAACACAGGAAAAGGTGCCTTGCAGGAGAGGGGAGACACAGGAACAGGAAAAGGTGCCTTGCAGGAGAGGAGACACAGGAAAAGGTGCCTTGCAGAAGAGGAGAAACAGAACAGAAAGGTGCCTTGCAGAAGAGGAGACACAGGAAAAAGGTGCCTTGCAGGAGAGGAGGACACAGGAAAAGGTGCCTTGCAGAGAGGAGGAGACACAGGAAAAGGTGCCTTGCAGGAGAGGAGCTGGGGACAGGAGGGAGACACAGGAAAAGGTGCCTTGCAGGAGAGGAGACACAGGAAAAGGTGCCTTGCAGGAGAGGAGACACAGGAAAAGGTGCCTTGCAGGAGAGGAGACACAGGAAAAGGTGCCTTGCAGGAGAGGAGACACAGGAAAAGGTGCCTTGCAGGAGAGGAGACACAGGAAAAGGTGCCTTGCAGAAGAGGAGACACAGGAAAAGGTGCCTTGCAGGAGGAGAGACACAGGGAAAAGGTTGCCTTGCAGATAGAGGAGGACACGGAAAAGGTGCCTTGCAGAGAGGAGACACAGGAAAAGGTGCCTTGCAGGAGAGGAGACACAGGAAAAGGTTGCCTTGCAGGAGAGGAGACACAGGAAAAGGTGCCTTGCAGGAGAGGAGGAGACACAGGAAAAGGTGCCTTGCAGGAGAGGAGACACAGGAAAAGGTGCCTTGCAGGGATGGAGACACAGGAAAGGTGCTTGCAGGAGAGGAGACACAGGAAAAGGTGCCTGCAGAAGAGTAGACCAGAAAGAGGAGACACAGGAAAAAGGTGCCTTGCAGAAGAGGAGACACAGGAAAAGGTGCCTTGCAGGAGAGGAAGAGGAGACACAGGAAGGAAAAGGTTGCCTTGCAGAAGAGGAGACACAGGAAAAGGTGCCTTGCAGAAGAGGAGACACAGGAAAAAGGTGCCTTGCAGGAGAGGAGACACAGGAAAAGGTGCCTTGCAGAAGAGGAGACAGGAAAGGTGCCTTGCAGAGAAGGAGACACAGGAAAAGGGCCTTGCAGGAGAGGAGACACAGGAAAAGGTGCCTTGCAGAAGAGGAGACACAGGGAAAAGGTGCCTTGCAGAAGAGGGAGACACAGGAAAAAGGTGCTTTGCAGGAGAGGAGACACAGGAAAAGGTGCCTTGCAGGGAGAGGAGACACAGGAAAAGGTGCCTTGCAGGAGAGGAGACACAGGAAAAGGTGCCTTGCAGGAGAGGAGACACAGGGAAAAGGTGCCTTGCAGGAGAGAGGAGACACAGGAAAAGGTGCCTTGCAGAAGAGGAGACACACAGGAAAAGGTGCCTTGCGGAGAGAGAGGAGAACAGGAAAAAGGTGCCTTGCAGAAGAGGGAGACACAGGAAAAGGTGCCTTGCAGAAGAGGAGACCACAGGAAAAGGTGCCTTGCAGGAGAGGAGACACAGGAAAAGGAAAAGGTGCCTTGCAGGAGGGAGACACAGGAAAAGGTGCCTTGCAGGAGAAGAGAACAGGAAAAGGTGCCTTGCAGGAGAGGAGACACAGGAAAAGGTGCCTGCAGGAGAGAGACACAGGAAAAGGTGCCTTGCAGGAGAGGAGACACAGGGAAAAGGTGCCTTGCAGGAGAGAGAGGACACAGGAAAAGGTGCCTGCAGAAGAGGAGACACAGGAAAAAAGGTGCCTTGCAGAGAGGAGACGAGACACAGGAAAAGGTGCCTTGCAGGAGAGGAGACACAGGAAAAGGTGCCTTGCAGGAGAGGGGGACACAGGAAAAGGTGCCTTGCAGGAGAGGAGACACAGGAAAAGGTGCCTTGCAGGAGAAGAGACACAGGAAAAAGGTGCCTTGCAGGAGAGAGGAGGACACAGGAAAAGGTTGCCTTGCAGGAGAGGAGACACAGGAAAAGGTGCCTTGCAGAAGAGAGGGAGGAGACACAGGAAAAGGTGCCTTGCAGAAGAGGAGAGACACAGGAAAAGGTGCCTTGCAGGAGAGGAGACAAGGAAAAGGTGCCTTGCAGGAGAGGAGGACACAGGAGAAAAGGTTGCCTTGCAGGAGAGGAGACACAGGAAAAGGTGCCTTGCAGGAGAGGAGACACAGGAAAAGGTGCCTTGCAGGAGAGGAGACACAGGAAAAGGTGCCTTGCAGGAGAGGAGACACAGGAAAAGGTGCCTTGCAGAAGAGGAGACACAGGAAAAGGTGCCTTGCAGAAGAGGAGACACAGGAAAAGGTGCCTTGCAGGAGAGGAGACACAGGAAAAGGTGCCTTGCAGAAGAGGAGACACAGGAAGAAAAAGGTTGCCTTGCAGGAGAGGAGACACAGGAAAAGGTGCCTTGCAGAAGAAGAGGAGACACAGGAAAAGGTGCCTTGCAGGAGAGGAGACACAGGAAAAGGGTGCCTTGCAGGAGAGGAGACAAAGGAAAAAGGTGCCTTGCAGGAGAGGAGACACAGGAAAAGGTGCCTTGCAGAAGAGGAGACACAGGAAAAGGTGCCTTGCAGGAGAGGAGACACAGGGAAAAGGTGCCTTGCAGAAGAGGAGACACAGGAAAAGGTGCCGGCGAGAGCGAGACACAGGAAAAGTGCCTTGCAGGAGAGAGGGACACAGGGAAAAGGTGCCTTGCAGAAAGGAGAGGAGACACAGGAAAAGGTTGCCTTGCAGAAGAGGGGAACAGAGACACAGGAAAAGGGCCTTTGCAGGAGAGGAGACACAGGAAAAGTTGCCTTGCAGGAGAGGAGACACAGGAAACGGTGCCTGCAGGAGAGGAGACCACAGGAAAAGGTGCCTTGCAGGAGAGGAGGAGGACACAGGAAAAGGTGCCTTGCAGGAGAGGAGACACAGGAAAAAGGTGCCTTGGCAGGAGAGGAGACACAGGAAAAGGTGCCTTGCAGGAGAGGAGACACAGGAAAAGGTGCCTTGCAGGAGAGGAGACACAGGAAAAGGTGCCTTGCAGAAGAGGAGACACAGGAAAAGGTGCCTTGCAGAAGAGGAGACACAGGAAAAGGTGCCTTGCAGAGAGGGAGACACAGGAAGGTGTTCCTTGCAGAAGAGGAGACACAGGAAAAGGTGCCTTGCAGAAGAGGAGACACAGGAAAAGGTGCCTTGCAGGAGAGGAGACACAGGAAAAGGTGCCTTGCAGGAGAGGAGACACAGGAAAAGGTGCCTTGCAGAAGAGGAGACACAGGAAAAGGTGCCTTGCAGGAGAGGAGACACAAGACATGCATGGCCCTGAAATTAAGATTTCCACATCTGAACACTGTGGCTCTTGGACCAAACCCTGTGCACCTTATGGGCCTTGTGAATGAAACTAGATAAGCAGAAATGGTGTGGAATTCTATTTGTTGGACTGTCCTTAAACCAGCGATCCAAAATCATAATTGCTTCATAAATTGGCAGTCACGTCACTGAAGTAGCAAAGTCTATTTTGTAAGTATATTTCCCCCATTGCGAAAAATTTTATTTCCACTGTGTGCAGGGTCATTTTTCTCTTGCTAGTTTAAATCATAAGGCGGTGAGCTGGTAGAATAGTTAGCATGCCAGGCAAAATGCGTAGCCGTTTTTCGTCTTCCATTACGTTCTGAGTTCAAATTCCGCCAAGGTTGACTTTGCCTCTCATCCTTTCGGGGTTGATAAATTAAGTACCAGTTACGCACTGGGGTCAATGTAATCATATTAATCCCTGTGTTTGTCCCCTCTGTGTTTAGCCCCTTCTGGGTAGTAAAGAAGTTAGTTTAAATCAGCAGTCATATTTTAAAGTATCCATAGTTACATCATTCAGCCTCTATTCTTCCTGACTCTAAGGTGCTGAGCTGACAGAATGGTTAGCACACGGGGAAAACTGCTTAACAGCTTTTCATCTGTCTCTACATTCTGAGTTCAAATTCTGCCAAGTTCAACCTTGCCTTTCGGGGATCAATAAAACAGTACCAGTTAAGCAATGGGGTTCATGTAATCAACTTGCGCTTCACCCGAAATTACTGGCCTAGTGCCAAAAACTGAAATCAATATTGTTACTGACTCTTCTTCCCTGCAAGATGCAAGGAGCCTATCTGGATGTCTTGGAGATACTGAGAAAGTAAACAAAAGACAGAATTAACTTTATTAATATGATGCATCCCGGCCAAAGTGGAAGGATGCATGAATTTATTTCTCAGGGGGCAGACCTAATTGATCACTGAAAATGCCACTACCTGTTTCTTTACTACCCACAAGGGGCTAAACACAGAGAGGACGAACAAGGACAGACACATGGATTAAGTCGATTACATCGACCCCAGTGCATAACTGGTACTTATTTAATCGACTCGGAAGGATGAAAGGCAAAGTCGACTTCGGTGGAATTTGAACTCAGAACGTAACGGCAGATGAAATACCGCTCAGCATTCCGCCCTGCGTGCTAACGTTTCTGCCAGCTCACCTGAAAATGCCACTACCCCAGTGCGTAACTGGTACTTAATTTATCGACCCTGGAAGGATAAAAGGCAAAGTTGACCTCGGCGGAATTTGAACTCAGAACATAGCGGCAGATGAAATACCGCTCAGCATTACGCCCGGCATGCTAACGCTTCTGCCAGCTCGCCGCCTTTTTTCAGCTCACCTGAAAATGCCACCACCATGACATTTGGTACCCTTAGTAGAGTCCCCACTATTATAGGCATAAGGATTAGGTCACCAATCTGAGGACAGTTGTTTCTTTGCCTCCATCTGTCTTAGACACTATGTAAAAGATCAAAATCACAACTTTCTATCCCTGGAGAAGTTTTACAAAAATAAATAAATAACGGGATTTTCCTGGAAGCCAGCTCCTAGCTGCAGCACAGCAGTGATTTTCTTAATTAAACTAGAAATTCTGTATTGAAGACAATTTACACCAAGATCTGTCATTTTCTGAAGTGACACTCCCTCGGCTCTGATGTTTCTCCAGAGTTTAGCTCTGTTTTTACTGATATATAACAATTACTTCTGAAACATATATGTAGATTTGGGTGCGTGCACATATATATTTATATATACATACACACATACATACACACATATGTATACATACACATGTGAGTATATATACACACACACATATATATATATATGTGTGTGTATATATATCTCAGACAGTAACACACAGACAAATGTTTATGCATAAGTGTGTCTGTGTGTGTATAAGTGTGTGTTGTAGCGTTCTGTATCTACCAATCTACAGACAGTATAAAATGTATATATGATTGCGCTACATGTAATAACAAATTAAACAAATTATAATACAACAATCTACATCCTACATACATATACACACACGCATGTGTGTATATGTGTGGTCATGTTCATGTATATATGTATACACATGTGTATCAATATGTATATGTACGTGTGTGTCAGTGTGTATATATACATATACCCCCACATATACATACATATAAATATATATATATATATATATAGATAGATAGATAATTAAAAGCAGAATGTTACACAAGATGTTGACTTAATAGAATTTATTGTTGGGTCTGACATAATAGAACAATGCAAAACAAATATTAATAGAAATCTTTCCATAGTAAATGGTGTACAACAACAACAACAACAACAGCAGCATGAATGATGAGAATAATTTACAAGTACCTGCTGCTGTTGCTGAGACCTAGATAAGCTCTAACCAAGAAGAATTACGATCAAATACATTCCAGCCATGCCCATCCTGTCATTTTCACAGGCAAAGCGCATCTTAGAAGACACTATTCTCTGGCAGAGTGTGATTTGAAGGAGATTTAGCTGTTGTTTCTTTCAGGAAGAGTAACCACATGCTCTGTGAAAGATATGGCTTTCTGATTTCCCAAACAGTCAACAATATTAATTGGCTGTGATATTAATTAAATTTTGTCTATCAACTGTGATTTGATTGTAAACAGCTGCTGTGTGTGTTGTTGTTTTAACCCAGTGGTTCCCAAACTTTTTCGAGCTGCCACCCCCTTGACACCCAGGCCACATTCTAGCACCCCCCCCACCAACTAACAACCACAAACATAGTTGTTATTGTTCTCTCTCAAGCCATGCCGAGCTCATAAGGGCTGGTTTCCTGGTTTCCTTGGAGTATAGGTTCCCCACTTGGACGGGATGCCTGTCCATCGCAGGTGAGCTGCAAGATGCAGGAGGAAAGAGTGAGAGAAAGTTGTGGCAAAAGAGTCAGCAGAAGTTCGCCATTACCTTTTGCCGGAGCAGCATGGAGCTAAGATGCTTCGCTCATAAACACACATGTCGACCGGTCTGAGATTCAAACCCACGATTCCTCAACTGCAAGTCTGCTGCTCTAACCACTAGGCCATGTGCCTCCACACACCACAAACATAGACAGCTTTTCTGAAGCAAATCCAAAGCAACTGTATTTCACAAATAAAACATAACCTAATCAACCCATTATTTTGTTGTTTTTACATGAATTGCCATCCCATAATCTCCCCACTTTTCTTCAATGCCCCCTTGGAATTCCCCCCATGCACACATCAAGGGGGCAATACTACCCAATTTATGAACCCTTGTTTTAACTCCAAAGCAACTGCACTTGATCAAATTCACAATCAAAACGATTGCTCCAACAATTATCTTGATCTCTTATCGTGATTTATGGCTTCTATCTTTCTATGTAGAGGCATTTGCACTAAAGAGTTTCATTCATCATCATCATCATCATCATCATTTAACGTCTGCTTTCCATGCTAGCATGGGTTGGACGATTTTGACTGAGGGCTGGCAAACCAGATGGCTGCACCAGGCTCCAATCTTGATCATTAGAGATAATAAAGCAGACGAGAGGGAAGGTTAGATAAAACATCAAACAAAACACTTCATTTGCAATATTTTTTTCAGATCCCCACCTGCTCAGGTGAAATACTGTCAAACTCAATTTTGCCTTTCATCCTTTTGGAGGTTGATAAAAATTAAAAAAAAAGGACCATTCTAAAAACTGGCAGAACAGGAAGAACTTCAGACTGGATGCCCTGCTGTGGCATTTATCAAGACTCCTCATTTTTCGTATCCAAATTCCACCATGGCTTACTTGGGTGGTAGACATTATCAGTCACTGTGTTTAACACTAATTCCTTGAGGACTTTAGTGGCATCTACACAGTTGCAAGTATTTAGGTTAAGTTTTCAGTTTAAGGATATGGTTTTCCTTCCCACCAGACTTGAAAGCTCTGTAAAGGGTCACAGATATTGCTTTACCCCATGAGTAAAAATATATTAAAAATAAAAAAAAAAACACTACTGTAGACACAAACTGCAATACAAAACAGTGCCAATGTACTGTACAAGATCAAAAAGAAATTATCTACTCTTAAAGAGTAATCAACATTTCTGAGCGAGAACCCTTTCCGTAAGACAGATAAAACTGCAGCTGATAGCAGATCACTGATGGTAGATATACCACTGAAAATATGTTTATACACGGAATGCATCTAACTAAAAAAGATTGGAGATAATGGAGAAAAACCAAAGATAACAAGACAGACAAGAAATGCAGCTTAATTGATGTGATTACCTTATGAAAGAATTTGATAAGATAGCCAAAACTGAGAACACAAAAAACACAATATTGTACAAAACTGTGAAAAAAAAAAGTGAAAAAAAAAAAAACACAATATTTTTGTATTGGTTATTAAAATAGGATACTGACTGAAATAGTGAGAGGATACTCAAAATATAGAAAGCAGATATTTTGAGGATATATATATATTAAGAATAACCTTAAGCTGCAGAGATTATATAAGATTTCTTTACGGCTACTGACACATTTTTTTATATATATATATAATAGTACAGTTAAAAGATTTCTTAACATTTATTAATACATTCTTGCTAAAGGCCCAAATGCATAATGAAGAACAAGATCATGGTGTACATGCAATACTTTTGTTCAATAGAAGAGAAATAATAGTTGCTGAAATAGTTGATGGACAACAACTTGAAGAAATGCAGAGGAAGATATCTGAAAGAACTGCAAGAGTTATTGAAAATATACTCTTAAGACGTCAGGCTTTCAGACTTTGTCTCGTCATATGTTACATAAGTGATGTCCAAAAACCTTAGCACATTGGTTCATAGCTCACTCTGCCTACTCATCATATATATAAATAAATAAATAGATTTATTAATCCAATTTACATTGAATATTTTTTTTATCAATTACAATAAGTAAAGATTACAAAAAAAAAAAAAGGAAATTGCATCAAAAATCAGGTTCAGTTCTTTGGCAGTTTGGTTGATTGGTGCAAGTCGGTAGGAGGTCAAAAGATATAAAAATAAATAGACCAGTAATTATGAAAAAAAAGAAAAAATACTCTTATTTTTTCTATTTGTTTCAGTAATTTGACTGCATCCATGCTGGAACACCACCTTTAGTCAAACAAATCAACCCCAGGGCTCATTCTTTGTAAGCTCAGTACTTATTCTGTCAGTCTCTTTTGCCAAACTGCTATG
>NC_043007.1:1751743-1789243 GCF_006345805.1 Octopus sinensis | reverse complement strand
ATACGACTGCGAGCCCACTGCCCTAACCACTTGGCCATTGCACCTCATATATATATATATATATATATATACAAATATACACACGCACACACACACACACACACAATAAAATGTAATCTGATAGAGTTCTAAGTTTAATATCTATTTCAACAAATACATACCAACAATGCAAAACACTTCCAAAATTTATTTATGCCGTATACATAAACAATATACAGCTATTACACACACACACACACATAATCATGAACAAAATTTAACAAAGTTTGACAACAAATAATTACAATTAACAAAAAAACGAAAATCATACAAAATCAACAAAGTTGTGGGTTATTTTTGCCTCATAAGCTACAGATAATAAACCTTGCATAAATTGAACATTTCATTACCTATAAATATTCATATCCACAAACAGAAAGAGAATTCTTCAATGCAAGGATATATTATCATATTTCTCAATTAAGAGTATTAAACCACACTGTATATGCATGTGTGAGAGTGTATAACTATCCGTCTATCTATATATAGATAGATAGATAGATAGATAGATAGATAGATAGATAGATAGATAGATAGATAGATAGATAGATAGACAGACAGATAGATAGATAGATAGATAGACAGGCATAGCTGTGTGGTAAGAAGCTTGCTTCTCAACCACATAGTTCCATGTTCAATCTCACTCTGTGACACCTTGGGTGTCACCTACTATAGCCTTGGGACAAACAAAACCTTGTGCATGGATTTGGTAGACGGAAACTGAAACAAACCCATCATATATATATATTCTTTTATTCCTTTATTTGTTTCAGTCTTGACTGCGGCCATGCTGGAGCACCACCTTTATTCCTTTAGTCAAACAAATTGACCCTAGAACTTATTCTTTGTAAGCCTTGTTCTTATTCTACCAGCCTCCTTTCCGAACTGCTAATTTACAGGGATGTAAACACACCACCATTGGTTGTCAAGCGATGATGGAGGCACAAATACAGACACACAAAATATATATATATATATATATACACACACATACATATATATATATACACACACACATGCACACATACACACATATATACACATGCAGATGATGGGCTTCTTTCAGTTTCCATCTACCAAATCCATGCACAAAGCTTTGGTCGGCCCAAGACTATAGTAGAAAATGCTTGCCAAAGGTGCCATACAATGAGACTGAACCCAGAACCCGTCACTCCTGCACCTATTATATATATATAACATATATATATATATATATATATATATATATATATATATATACTATATATTTATATTTCCTTATTTCATCACTGTCCAGCATCTGTGTTTATCTAAGAAAAAATATATATGTGTATATATATAACATAAACAGGATCTGACAGATTGTTTAGATATGCATGGCGTATTTTATAAACATGCACGGTTAAAGTATGATAAAAGCCTGAAACTATCAATAGCTCTTTTGTTTGTTTATCAAATTGATATAGATGGATATCCATTCACCTGATGCTATTTGTTTATCCTTCACCGAACTAAGAACCTGCAATTTATTTGCAACTAGCGTCTATAGACAGCAGTGCAATAGGTGCAGTGAGTGAAGCCATGCGTGACATTGATGAATTGCTGTGCATTCAGTCGGCCATTTGTCGATGTATGCATAACCGAAGTGCAAATCCGTGTTTGCTTTAGTAAGTATGTACTTGCCCTTAAATCTTATTTGTACATGATAATGCAATAACCAATCTAACCATGAGGCTTTCGCTAATTAAATATCAGGTTCTCATGGACATTTTATACATATATAGGCGTAGGCGTGACTGTGTGGTAAGAAGCTTGTTTCCTAACGACATGGTTCTGGGTTCAGTCCCACTGGCACCTTGAGCAAGTGTCTTTTACTAGAGTCTTGAGCCAACCAAAAGCCTGTGAGTGGGTTTCATAGATGGGAACTGAAAGAAGCCCATCGTATATATATATATATATATATATATATATATATATAGCATTATCATCATCATCGTTTAATGTCCGCTTTCCATGCTAGCATAGGTTGGACAATTTGACCGAGGACTGGCGAACCAGATGACTGCACCAATATATATATGTATGTATGTATATGTTTGTGTGTCTGTGTTTACCCACCCACAACATCACTTGACAACTGATGCTGTTGTGCTTACATCCCCATAACTTAGCAATTCGGCAAAAGAGACGGACAGAATCAGTATTAAGCTTACAAAGAATAAGTCCTGAGGTTGATTTGCTCAACCAAAGACAGTGCTCTAGTATGGCCTCAGTCAAATGACTTAAATGAATAAAAGAATATATATATATATATATATATATATATATATAAATGTTGATCAATGACACTGACTGAGTGTTCAACCCCACATTGGTGGATAAAATTTCTTTATTTGTATATTAAGTCGACAATTGGATATTTTTCTTAACATGAAACTAATGGTAGACGTCATACACATATAAAGAAATACACACACACATTCACAAACACACACACACACAATCGATGTTTCTCAAGCATTTGTTGATTTCCTTGTTAAACTCATCCATCGCCAATGTTAATTTTAAGCAAGGTCCATAAAAAAATATTCGATCTGAGATGCAGTTGTTTACGCAAAAGTGCAGCCTTCTGGAACAAGAGACTTTCAGATTCAATGGACCAAGAAGCTTATAGATTTAATAAATGTTTCATTGAATCTTTTGGATAGAAATTCTACTTTGGCATATGCATTAAGTCGCAGCAATGATTGGATTTAATGAAAAAAACACACTGAGCTAATGTTATGTAATCATGAAGTGAGAGATGTTTTCTTGAGAAGGTACATTTGTATTAAAGACGAAATGAAAAAGCTGTACTGTAATGAAACATGGTTGAGGAAGATACTTCTGTAAAATAGTCCATGGGTTTGTTGTCAGTCGTAATAAACCAAATTAAGCAGGAAATACTAAGACTTCTGTGTGTGTGTGTGTGTGTGTGACAGCACAAGTTTTAGTGGTTAGTGAAGGCGTGTGGCTCAGTGGTTACAGCATCAAGCTCAGAATCAAGAGGTAGTGAGTTCAGTTCCTGGACCAGGCTGTGAGTTGTTTTCTTGAGCGAGACACTTTATTACGTGTCCCCACTTCACTCAGCTGTAGAAATGAACAGTGACATCACTGGTGCCAAGCCATATCAGCCCCTTTGCCTTTCCCTTGGCATGGAGAGGGTAGCCTGGTATGCACTGACAACCGCTGGTCTTCCATAGCAACAACCTATTTCTTTACTGCCCACTAGGGGCTAAACACAGAGAGGACAAATAAGGACAGACAAATGGATTAAGCCAATTAGATCGACCCCAGTGCATAACTGGTACTTAATTTATTGACCCCGAAAGGATGAAAGGCAAAGTCGACCTCGGCGGAATCTTCCATAACAACAACCTTCTCAGGTTCGTGCCTCAGAGGGTAACTTTCTCAGTGCAAACCCATGGTTAGTGTGTTTCACATGACTTTAAGGTTGTGGGTTCAATTCCTAGGCTGGGCAGTATGTTATCTCCTTCAGAAAGGGACATTGTTTCATATTTGAGAATGTGAAAAAGCATAGCTTAGTGGTTAGGATGTTAAGTTCATCATCAATACACCCTGGGTTCAATTCCTTGTCTAGGCAGCACAGTGTGTCCTTCATTAATGCACATTGTTTTGTTACATGAATGAGGAAAAGCATGACTTAGGGGTTAAGGTGTTCAGGTCATGATCAAGACACTTTGGGTTCAATTCCTGGACCAGGTGGCACACTGTGTACTTAAGCAAGTCACACTGTTTTATAAGCAAGTGTGAAATTACATGACCAAGTGGTGTGTGGAGCCTTTGTGTTTCCCCCCTCTCGACACTGCTTGGCAACTGGTGCTGGTTTGTTTATGTCCTTGTAAATAAGTGGTTCAGCAAAAGGGACCAACAGAATAGATACCAGGCATCAAAAAAAAAATGAATGATATAGTAATAATAATAATAATAATAATAATAATAATAATAAGAGCACTCAGAGAGTGCAAACCTCCGCCAAGGTAACACCAATGTCCTCACAATGATTAGCTGGGGATGATTTTTGAAATGAGAATATTTTAAATGAACTCGATTGCTCTCATAAACGAGAATGCTAAAAATGAACCCAATCGCTCTCAAAAATTAAGTAAAAGGACAAGAGAAATAATCCAGAATCCTTGTCTGGGATCGGATCAATCCAAAAATCTAATCAGTTTGTGCTAATCCCGAGGCCAAGCATCCCTGAAAGTTTCATCTGAATCCATCCCACGGTTCCTGAGATATCTTGTCCACTTGAGAAAGAAACCTTCCTCAAGGCGGTGCCTCAGCATGGCCACAGCCTAATGACTGAAACAAGTAAAAGATAAACGGCTCCAACTGATGGAGTGAGACCGTTTGATGCATTTCAATATTTCCAATAACATCTGGCTGAGATTAAAAGCAAACCTATTCAGAAACATAATATGTGTTGCGGCTGGTTAATAATTAAACGAAGCTGGACCAATAATTCTTGCAACGAAAGACAAAAGTCAAAGAATCTCTGCAGGTGAGATAACTGCCGATGCCTCACAGACACATTTGGTATTTTAATGTCTCTTTGCACAGCGAAGAAAGACGAATTAAAAGAATGTTACCAATTGCTTTTTGCATTTTTTTTTTTCTTCCCCAACAAACATTAACACCTAGATTATTGATATCATTATTATTATCATTATTGTTGTTGTTATTATTATTATTAGCATTGTTATTGTTGTTGTTGTTATTATTATCATTATCATTATTATTATTATTAGTAGTAGTAGTAGTAGTAGTAGTAGTAGTAGTAGTAGTATTGTTGTTGTTGGTGGTGTTATTATTATTAGTATTATTATTGTTGTTGTTATTATTATTAGTATCATTATTGTTGTTGTTGGTGGTGGTGTTATTATTATTATTATTGTTGTTATTATTATTATTATTATTAGTAGTAGTAGTAGTAGTAGTAGTAGTAGTAGTATTGTTGTTATTATTATTATTATTATTATTAGTGTTATTATTTTTGTTATTATTATTGTTATTATTATTATTTTTATTATTATTATTATTATTATTATTAATAATGATGGTGATGATGATAAAATATAATACAATATACATGTTACACACACACACACACACACCTTCAGAAACTGGAATATAATTGTCGAAAGCTAAATAGAAAATTTATGCAAGTTGAAAGAAAAAAAAAACAGAAGAAAATGCTGTTTCGGAAGAATTTCTGTGTTTGCGTAGAGGAACGGTAAATAGTTCCACGAAGAGAAAATATACAAGTGTGTGGAAAGAGAAATGCTAAGAAATGATTACAAGACAGGAGCAACTACAGAAAGTGCTTCTACTTAAAGATAAATGCAAAGCCAAACTACTACTACTACTACTACTACTACCACCACTACTACTGCTGGTGCTACTACTAGTGCTGCTACTACTGCTACTACTACTTCTACTTACTACTAGTACTGCTACTACTACTATTACTGCTACTACTACTACTACTGCTACTTCTACAGCTACCACTACTACTACTACTACTACTACTACAACTGCTACTACTACTGCTACTGCTACTACAACTACGACAACCACTGCTGCTGTTGTTGCTGCTGATGACAAGATGAAGAAAAGAGAGAGAGAGAGAGAGAGAAAGACAGAGAGAAAGAAAGAAAGAAGGAAAGAACAAAGGAACAAAAGAAAGAAAGAACAAAGGAAAGAAAGAAAGTTAGAAAGAAGGAAAGAATGAAAGAAATGATGCAGAAGAATTTTATAAAACCTCTTTATGAATTCATCAGATGAAACATGGAAAATAACAGTGTAAATCTCGAAATTAAAGCCTGGCTTCGTTAAGAGACACATTTGAGTCAGAAGATCCTTGTGGATTCTAGAATGATGACAAAACACCCACCCATACACCTCACACGAGGGCCAACCTGAAGCCAATTGGACCAAATGCTCCCAATCAGGCCCCACGCTCAATGGGGCCCTGCGCTCAAGGGAGCCCCGCACTGAAAGGGGCCCTGTGCTCAAGGGATCCCTGCACTCAAGGGAGACTCGCACTCAAGGGAGCCCCATGCTCAAGAAGGCCACATCATATACTGCGATATTTCATGAAGGTGGTCTCCTTGAAGTTTAAAAATAAATTTACATAAAAATGCTCCTTAAAAAAAAAAAAGATACTTTCTACACTTTAGCGACACAAGATACCAAAAGATAAACCCAATTGCTTGGGTCAGCCTTGTTTGTATTTTTAGTGTAAGGGTCAAATGTATGTATGCCTGTGTGTATGTAAACGAACCAAAACTGATTGTTCAGTTTTGAGGGGGACAAACACGAAAATGCACAGACAATTAACTTTCATGCATTTTCCGTCCACCAACTTCATTGTCAGGACACTGGTCAGCCTGGAGCAATGCAGAGGGTGTTTGCTCAAGGTGCTGCCCAGTAGCACTGAACACATGATCATGGGGTTACCAAGCAAATTTATTAACCACACAAACACAACCAAGTCTGAGAATATATTATGCATACATAATGTAATTTCCGATACAAAACATTTCTGGATATCAATGATTGAAAATGATCCGTTTCTCAGAATGCAAATCTCCCCATATTCAATGAAATATGATGAAGAATTCAAAGCTTACTGAAATATACACATGCACACACATATATATATAATATATAAACACACACGTGTATACATACATACATACATACATACATATATACATGCACACGCAGACACACACACACACACACGCACAAACAGATACAAATGGTAATAACAATGATTTTGTGTTTTTCTTGAGCAGAATTGAGACTTCACACACAACACTTCGAGCTATCTGAATTTACATAACTTTCCCAGCATAAAATATGAAATATTTTAGTTATCTGACAGAGACCAAAAAAAAAATAATAATAATAAAATGGTAAGCGGAATCTGAGAAATCAAAATCTAAGCGATTTAACAAAATAACCTCAATGAAAAGCCTCTGATTAATAAATATCCGGATGCATACCAAAAGTTTAGCTTTCTTCTAAAAGACGGAATGTGGACAGGTTTGAGTGAGATATAAACAGTATAAAGCATTTGTCTGTCTTTGTTTGTCCCCTCTGTGTGTAGCCCCCTGTGGGCAGTAAAGGAATAATAAACAGTTTAAGTCAATCTCCAAATGATTTATTAAAATCTTTGTGAAAGAAGCAAACGAGGCAAGATGATGATGTTGGGATGCATTTTATAAGGACAATCATCTCTTTAATAAAGTGGTTTTTGTAGCTTTTTGTCGCTCTGTCTCTTTTCGCGGAATTGAGCTTTATAAACGTTCCCCTACAAATGTTTTGTAAAATAAACCAAGAGAGAGAGGAAAATAAAATAAAAACCATCAGACAGGATCTTATTACTAGGTATTCACATGGACTAATACCCCCTATAGGCGCAATGGCCCAGTGGTTAGGGCAGCAGACTCGTGGTCGGAGGATCGTGGTTTTGATTCCCAGACCAGGCGTTGTTTGTGTTTATTGAGCGAAAACACCTAAAAAGCTCTACAAGGCTCCGGCAGGAGGTGGTGGCGACCTCTGTTGTACTCTTTCGCCCCAACTTCCTCTCACTCTCTCTTCCTGTTTCTTGAGTAACACTGCGATGGACTGGTGTCCCGTCCAGCTGGGGGAAACACACATGCCACAGAAACCGGGAAACTGGGCCCATGAGCCTGACTAGACTTGAAAAGGGTGACAAGTACCGCCTATATTGCCTTATAAGGAAATTACTGAAGAAGCAAAAATGGTCATTCATTCGTTTTTACATTTGTTTTTCTATAGTAGTATGAGTCAGAAGTGTTCATATATTGAGGCATATTTTACAGCCAGATGTCCTTTTACTCACAAAAAAACCTACCTGGTTTATGAACTAAGGGATCTTTTGCTCCATAATCATCTTCGAAAGTATGAAACCAGGGGACAATTAATTGAGAACGAACTGACAATTAACATCTGGACTTGTAGTTCAGTGCCTTTTCATGCAAACTGCAGAATGGAACCATTCACAGAGAATATACATACATATATACACAGACATACATATAAATGTACACCTATATATACATATGACAAGCCTTTTTTTGTTTGGGGATTTGGTTAGCCTGATATAGCCTTCACAGTGGGACAAAATCCAAACCCATGTGACTGAGAAGTAAATCTCTCAACTACACACACAAACACACACACTCGTACTGCTTATGATGAAATTATATCAGACCTTGGTACATCATCAGACATGTTCCTGTTTAGATAAAAGAATGTTCCTTCTGATAAGACAATGGCAAATTTATATTTTAATTTTGACAAAAAAAAAAGTTCTATTAAATTTTTTTTTTATATTTAAAATGCATTTAAAATATAAGTAATATACCAGTTCTAAAATGATTTATTTCTAAGACAAATCCCAACCCATTTAACAACTGGCACCACCACCAAAAGCCCTCTTAATATTTGCTATCTTCTGTGAGCTTAAGATGTCCCCAGGGAGTTGCTACCAAGAAGGTGCTACCACTTAGCCAAGAGCAATACAAATTCAGCTTCTCTTACTAAAGACAAAATCACTTCTGAATAGAGTTTTGATTTAATTATTGATGAAAGCAATGAATGAATAAATTTTCAAAAGAGTTTAATTAATAAATTTAATTAATAAATATTGTCATCTTTATGGTTGGGGTTGGAGGCCTCACTCACAACCCAGTCATTGTGTCTTCATGCTATCCGCAAAGAGAGTAAGGGCTAGTAAACCCAAGGATCTCTTTGGAGCCTACTTTGCAGTTAGGGTTGACTCTCTAGCCCTTCGCCTCTTCACAGTCAGTCACAGACTGAAGATTTATGCTCAGAGCTGTCCCCTTTCTAGTTTGCCTTGCCTTCGAAGGCTGCCAAACCCAAACCATCAAATCAGTCGCACCACTGATGTAAGAGTGGGCACAGCCATGCCATAATTGAGGAATGGTATCAAATAATGAGTTTGAGAGAAAGTCTTTGAGACAGTTTGAGACTGCAAGTGAGCTCACAAAATTACTACATACTGTATTCCATAAAGATAGATTCTTATTTTTTTACCAAAATTCTTACACAGATTAACCATAATTGCACTGTTTAGCAATAAAGCTAATTCTTTGTTGAAATTACATACAGATGAATGCAGAAGTTTTGGTAAAGAAAACTTCCAATATACAACAGCAATGGAAGTTAATGGGAAATGAGAAATCATTAAATTCTGTATTCTGTTAAGAAACATTGATGAATGACAATCTTACAAGAAGAAAAAAAATGGTTTCAAAATGAGTTTTTAAATTTAAATTTAAACAATGTATCATGGGAAATTTCCACAGTAAATGAGCAGCTGTCATTTATATATATATATATATATATATATATATATATATATATATATATATATGTATGTATCTATGTATGTATATATGTATATATATGCACAGAAAGAGCAATAAAAGAAGGGAAAAATTAAATTAAAGTTCTGTTAGGTGAATAAAAAAAATGTTACAGATCTATAAATATTTACCAATATAGAAACACGAACAAAGCCATTGATGAATTTATATACATATAAATATTAATATCTGGAAGAAAACTCAACACAATGAATGTGTGTGCACATGAATACACATACACCCACATACATACATACATACATACATACACACACACATACATACATACATACACACACACATACATACATACAAACATGCATACATACATAAATATATACATACATAAATACATACATAAATACATACATACATACATACATAAATAAATAAATACATACATAAATAAATACACACACCCACATACATACATCTCTCTCTCTATATATATATATAGATATAGATATAGATAGATAGATACATACATACATACATACATACATAAATAAATAAATACATACATTACAAAAATACATACATACATTGAAATAAAACTGAACAATGACATACATACACACACCCACATACATGCACACAGACACACAAACACACATATATTTGTGTAGAATATATAGATATAAAGACAAGTATATAACAAGGTTGCAAAAACAAAAAAACAAAGAAAAAACACAACAGAGGTAAACAATCTATTGTGCAGACGTAATATGAGGCAAACATGAACAGGAATAGCAATTTGAAAATGATGTGGTGGTGGTCATGGTGATTGGGGTGGGATTTTGTCGTTAGAATTATGAAGTGAGTCAAGAAGCTGAGAAACGGATGATGCAAATAATAATGGTTGACTACAGTACAATAATAAAAATGGAACATATTGGAAACATCACATGGACAAAAAAAATATGGCATTATTTCTCTTATATATATTCTCTTTTCCTCTTTTACTCTTTTACTTGTTTCAGTCATTTGACTGCGGCCATGCTGGAGCACCGCCTTTAGTCGAGCAACTCGACCCCGGGACTTATTCTTTTTTGTAAGCCCAGTACTTATTCTATCGGTCTCTTTTTGCCGAACCGCTAAGTGACGGGGACGTAAACACACCAGCATCGGTTGTCAAGCAATGCTAGGGGGACAAACACAGACATGCAAACACACACACACATACATATATACATATATACGACGGGCTTCTTTCAGTTTCCGTCTACCAAATCCACTCACAAGGCATTGGTCGGCCCGGGGCTATAGCAGAAGACACTTGCCCAAGATGCCACGCAGTGGGACTGAACCCGGAACCATGTGGTTGGTTAGCAAGCTACTTACCACACAGCCACTCCTACGCCTATATATATAGATATATACATATATAGGTTTTATTTGTTTTAGTCATCTGTCTGTGACCAGGCTGGAGCACCACCTTAAGTGAAACAAATTGATCCCAGGACTTATTCTTTGTAAGCATTGTCTTTTTCCATCTGTCTCTTTTACCGAACCACTAAGTTACAGGGATGTAAACACACCAACATCAGTTGTCAAGCAATGGTGTAGGGGACAGACAGACAGACATACATACATACATATATATATATATAAATAGCAAAACAATTAAGATTCAAATGAATTCAAATGAATATGGTACTTAACTTAGATGCACCAGAAATCTTTATGGTATTAACCATAAAATTATGTGGTGTGATTATAACCAAGAAAAAAGCAGATGTGAACTTAACCGTGGTATGACCAGCATCTTTCCTCATGTCTCTTGGAACTTATATCCACATCTTTATGAGTAGATTTATCTTCTCTGGGATGTCAATAATTAATTTAAAAACTTTGTATTGTTGGAAAACATATATAGTCTGCTTGGAATCTTACTTCAAATTCATGGAACTCACTCCTATAACTTCATAAGGATATTTACACTCTCTAAGAATATTTGGAAAACCTATATGTGATTTAGCTGATGAATACTTGACATTATATTTGCTGTAATATTTGCAGCTTGAAATAAAATGTTTATAGTATGAAACAATTGTACTAAACTACCGATCCATTCTTGTTGCTTTTTTCTTGGTACACACACATATATATATATATGATGGGCTTCTTCAGTTTCTGTCTACCAAATCCACTTACAAGGTTTTGATTGATCCAAGGCTGTAATAGAAGACACTTGCCTAAGATGCCACGCAGTGGGATTGAACCCAAAACCATGTGACTGGTAAGCAAGCTATTACCACACAGCCACTCCTGCACCTATATATATATATATATATATAATGTATAGCACTTTATGATTGAGGCATGTTTCTGCAGAATTAATTCACCTAAAATGCTTTCATTTGAGAGCCTCACCCTCTCTCGTGCAAATGCAGATATCATCATAACCATTGCTTAATAGGCTGGGTACATTTCTCATAGCCAGATGCTCTTCCTGTCATCAACACTCACCTCTTTCCATGGTAGATTGCAAAAAAACAACACCTACTGAATGGTATCTGTATAATAAAATTTGTTCACCGTTAGTCTGCAATGTGTAGAGAAACAAACACAAACACATACACTACCAGCTTCTTTTTCAGTTTTTACCAAATTCCCTCACAAAGTACAAGATGGCCTAGGGCTATAAAAGAAGACACTTGCCCAAGGTTCACTGCTATTAGACTCTACTCAAAGCCACATGGCTGTAAAGTAAATCTCATAACCATGCAGTAATATACATACAAAATATTTGTATGGACATGTACCTACACACATCCATACACAGACATACATGTGTGTTTGTGTGTGTATATATATTTCAGTTTAAATATAAACACTTTGGTGTGAATGGTTTTGCGTGGGTTGGTCTCCAATGAATCAAACAAGTGTTAATCTAAGACAAAACCAAGACATCTCTTCAAGACAGCTCATACGGAAGCTGAGACACAGATGATGTACAAAAGTGCATCACGAATCAGAAAAAAAAAAGTTTCAAAACAACAAATTAGCTTGTAGTGCAAAATAAAATTTATGAAAATCAAGATTAGTAAAAGAAAAAAAGATTTTTCTTTTTGAATGCAAACATATTTTTGTTTCTTTTAAAAATCAGAAATGTTATTTTTCTCCTTTTGTTTAATATTCCAGTTTAGTAAAAGAACTTGTTGAAGAAAACCAGTGCTAAATATTTTGCAGAAAGAAAATAAATCCAGAAATCCTTTAGGGAAGGTTTACGAGTAAGAAGGAATCACTTTGACACTTCTGTCAATCCAATACCTGTATCTGTTAAAAACAGAGGCATTAGATGTTGCTGGATGCTGTGTAATAGGTACCAGGACAGTCTTCATCTATCACAGTGGCCCTCAACCACTTGTTGCCTATGGAACCCTTTAATTCTTATTCTCCCAGAGAAGGGGCTCCTCACAGCCATTCAATATCTTAAAACTTGTACTGTATCCTGATGATCAAATATTATGAGGAATTGCTTTAAAAATGTTTAAATATTTTGTGCATTGTAGAAATATATCAAGGTTTTTAACACATGAATTTTAAGAACCAAATCCTATGTGGACCCACAAGGGCCTTATAAAACCACTGATCTTGCAGATCTGTAATATAAAAGGTAAAGTTAGCTTCTCAAGTCATGTAGGTTCATAAGGGCCGGTTTCCCTGTTTCCATGGCATATAAACTCCCTCCCTGGACAGGATGCCAATCCGTCACAGGATTATGCATTTTTGCCAGCCGAGTGGACTGGACCAACATGAAATGAAGTGTCTTGCTCAAGGACATGATGCATCACCTAGCACAGGAATTGAAACCACAATCTTATGATCATGAATCCAACACTTTAGCCACCTAGCAGATCTGTCGCTGAAGACATTCCAACGGTGCCCTTTCCTCACCACCCCACATTTAGCAGCCATAATGTATCCATAATGTATTTGAAGATTATTGAATACAATAGGAAATGTGACTCGAGGAACTAGACTTGACTGCTATGTCTAGCAGGTCAGGTAACCACAATGAAGGCGTCCTCATTTGTTACTGTCGTTAAGTAGTTACTCTTAAAGTTTCTAAGTTTCGAGTGACTTCATTTTGAATGGTTATGAGTGAAGAGGAAGGAGTGAAGAGGAAGGAGAGAGGAGGAAGGAGTGAATTATTCAGCTAAAATTAATTCGGTGAATTCTCAGAGGAAATGTTTGCAAAAGGGAATTTCTTGAAGAGAGAAATGGCATGGCAAATAAGAATATAAATATGCCATTTGGAAATCTCATTGAAGTATTTAAAGAGAGATAAGTGAGGAGAGTCCGTGGAGCACCAATGTGGCAGTGGTGGTCATGGTGGTGGTGGTGGTCGTCGTCGTGGTGGGGAAGTGACACCAATGTCAGAATGGAATCATTATAAATGGTTGGGTGCTCTGTGCATTGTCTTTGATGGAGAAGGAGAGAGAAAGGGGGAGAGGCACAAACAACAGAAAGAGAGAAAGAAAGGGAGGGAGGGAGTGTGTGTGTGTGTGAGTGTGCATATATGTGTGTGTGTGTGTGCATGCGTGTGTGTGTGTGTGTGTTTGTCTGTATGAATGCATGCAAATGTGTATAAAAGAGAATGTGTGCGTGTGAATTATACATGTACAGCTGACTGCGTATATGTGACAGAGAAAGTACATGTGTTTAAAAGAGAGAGAGAGAGAGAGAGTGAAAAAAGAAAGGGAGAAAGACAGAGAGAAAGTCCGTGACTGCTTGTGTAGGTATGAAAGAGACTATTCACCTGTGTGTGGCGAATGCTAGTGCAATTGCATCTGCATCTATAATGGCCAATGTATGCATGTGCATGTATCTGCATGCATGCACGAATCTGTATGGGTGCACACTTATATATATGTGTGAGTGTGCGCTTGTGCGCAGGAGTGGCTGTGTGGTAAGTAGCTTGCTTACCAACCACATGGTTCCGGGTTCAGTCCCACTGTGTGGTACCTTTGGCAAGTGTCTTCTGCTATAGCCTCGGGCCAACCAAAGCCTTGTGAGTGGATTTGGTAGATGGAAACTGAAAGAAGCCCGTCGTATATATGTATATATATATATGCGTGTGTGTGTTTGTGTGTTTATGTCTCCGTTACTTAGCGGTTCGGCAAAAGAGCCCGATAGAATAAGTACTGGGCTTACAAAAGAATAAGTCCCGGGGTTGAGTTGCTCGACTAAAGGCGGTGCTCCAGTATGGCCGCAGTCAAATGACTAAAACATGTAAAAGAGTAAAAGAGTATGTATTTGTATGTGTGGATGTGTTTGGTGGAAGCTCACAACGAGTATCACTTCCCGTCGTCTGCCTCCCAGAAAACGCCAGGTGAGATCCATCGTCCACAGTGACATTGTACGACCAAACAGAGGTCGAACAGGCCACCAAGAAACGAGCCTTGGCCCCAGAGTATTGTTTTCAGGCAACACTTCATTCTAAGGAGTAATACAGAGTCAAGACATGAGTGCCACCGAAATTGTAATTCACTCGCTCAAATACTCATTGAACCCGCTCCAAGAACAACAACGGCACATTCTTTTATTCTTATATTTGTTTCAGTCATTTGACTGTGACCATGCTGGAGCACTGCCTTTAGTCGAACAGATTGACCCCAGGACTTATTCTTTGTAAGCCTAAACATTATTCGATTGGTTTCTTTTGCTGAACCGCTAAGTTACAGGGATGTCGTAAACACACCAGCATCGATTGTCAAGCAGTGTCGGGAGGACAAAGACAGAAACAAACATATACATACATACATACATACATACATATATATATATAGAGAGAGAGAGAGAGACAGACAGACAGACAGAGAGAGAGGCAAGGTGGCAAGGATGTCAGAGCATCAGAGAGAATGTTGTGAGGTATTCTTTCTGGTCCTCTGTGCACAGAGTTCAAATCCAGCTAAGACCTATCTGGATAATAGATGGACTTAATCCATTACTCAGTTTAATACTACCACATAGTACATCGGGGTCTTTATTGGTATCCACTGTTACAAGCATCCAGGTATGCGTCTGGAGACCTTCCTTTCTCCCCCATCCTCCTACTACTTTTAGAGGCCCAAGGTAAAAATGATGAAGGCACATATACCATGGCCTAACCCTAACCCTAACCATGGCCATGCTCATAAGCTTGGGAGCAGGGGTGCAAGCAAACCCTCTAAAATTTGGTAGGGGGGATGCAAACACTTTGAGCGTCCTGGGTCAGGCCTAAGTCTTGCACCTGCCTAGAGGAATTTCGTTCCTGTGCTTAAGGCCCTGGGTTTATGATTTGTTCAGGAGCTGGAAGTAGAAATGAATAAAGAGGCTTCTGAAATGCATACTTCTCCATGCCTTTCCACAAATAATTTAGGTTTTAATTTAAAGGTTTCTATAGAAATTCTAACAATGAATTTAGATGTTAGAATCTCAGCTGAGAAGTTGATATGCAGCCTCAAGCTATGTCCCTTTTTTTATTAGAAAAAAAAAGGTAAAAATTCAAACTGAATGAATTTTTAATAATTTTCATTTTAAGGTATCAAATATTAACAAAATGAAGATGGCCATTTTTTAAAAAAAAAATTTGTGTATTTTTTTCCCCTTTTTGTTAACATATTCGCAAGTAAATATAATTGTGAAGATTTATGCTAGAATAAATATTAAAAATATTGATTCCCACACAGGCACATACGCAATGCACTCAAATTACCGTCCTTGAGAATGTGTGTTTCCTGGAGTACATGAATGTGCAGTTGTGACGATGGGACAATCTTTCTAAGTGTGTAAAAGTTATTGCTGGTCACTTGTGAATGTCTGCGAGGGATGAACATGTGGCGTTGCCTGATTTATGGAAAGCTATTTTCTTTCTTCTGAGTCAAAGAGACTGGACAAGTGTAATGCATCAAATTTCTGGAAATTCGTTATGGATACAATGACATTGGGAGAAAAGAAGAAAAAAATAGAAATCCTATTATGAGTAGTAACATAAGTAGAGATGGTGGTAGTAGTAGTAGTAGTAGTAGTAGCAGTAGTAGTATGGAAGATAATAATGAGAAATTTGATGATACTTAAAAACAGAACAAAAAAGGAAACCAAAAAAAATATAAAATAAACACAAAACGAAAATCGTAAATCAAAGATAAAATTCCAAATATTTTCAGTTCATTCAAATTGAAATTACAGCTTTAAATCTTCAGAATTCCACTGAAAACATGATTCATTGCAGAACAAAAGCCAAAAAAAAGGGGGGGGGTGAGAACGAGGCTGGCATAACAACAGGGTATGTGGGACAAAATGCCTTTGGCTATTTCTTGTAGTTCGTTATGTTTGGGTTTCAAATCCTGCTGCAGTTACATTTACTTTTCATCCCTCAAAGGTCAATAAAATCAAGTACCATCTACTTACCCACAACTCACCCTCCTCTAAATTTCATGCTTTATGCCTTAGCTGCTACTACTGCTATTACTAATATCAATAATAATAATCTTCTCTGTTAAAGGCAGAAGGCCTGAATTTTTTTTTTTTTTTTGCGGTGTTACAGTCAATTGCATGAACCCCAGTGCTCAACTGGTATTTATTTCATCGACCCCATGCTACGTGGCAGTGAAACATAGGTTGTGACTGCTGAGGACATGCATAAGCTTGCAAGGAATGAAGCCAGTATGATCCAATGGATGTGTAATGTCAGTGTGCATACTCAACAGAGTGTAAGTACCTTGAGAGAAAAGTTGGACCTAAGAAGCATCAGATGTGGTGTGCAAAAGAGACAACTGCACTGGTATGGTCATGTGGCGAGAATGGATGAGGTTAGCTGTGTGAAAAAGTGCCACACCCTAGCGGCTGACGGAATCTGTGGAAGAGGTAGACCCAAGAAGGCCTGGGATGAGGTGGTGAAACATGACCTTCAAACATTAGGCCTCACCGAGGCAATGACTAGTGACCGAGAGCTTTGGAAATATGCTGTGCTTGAGAAGACCCGGCAAGCCAAGTGAGACCATAACCTCGTGGCCTATGCCAGGGGTGTGTAATCAGCCTGCTTATGCGTACCTTTCCTTCATTGGACACTAAACTCTGCTTGTGAAGACCTGTTGGGGCAAGTGAAATCGAAATCAAATTTGATGACTGGCATCCGTGCCAGTGGAGTTCTACAAGCACCATCTGAGCGTGATTGTTGCCAGAGCAGCTGACTGGCTTCCGTGCAGGATGAAAGAAAGAAAGAAAGAAAGGAAAGAAAGACAGGAAGAAAGAAAGACAAGAAAGAAAGGAAGAAAGGAAGATAGATAAGTAGATGCATGGTGGGGTGGATAAATGGACAGACAGACATACACGGTCTGATCAATATGTATCAGGACTGTTGCCATAGTAACAAAGTTAAAGCACGCAGAGTGAAGCCAGTTGGCAAAGATTGACCTTGAACTCTGCTGTTCCTGCACTCTAAGTTTTAACATTCTAGCTCATTCCCACTGTTTACAGCAGTGCTTCAAAGGAAGGTGTGTAGCATGTGATTGTAACATTGACCAAAAAAGGGAAAGTTGTTATGGTGACACCTGCTCAGAGGCCTATGCAAAGTTGCAGAAAGTGTATGGAGAGGAGTGTATGAGCCGCACACAAGTGTACGAGTGGTTCAGATGTTTTCAAGATGGCTTAAAAAATGTTGATATTGACGAACTTTCTGGGAGACCCACAACCAGTAGAACTGAGAAAAATATTGCAGAGGAGTGGCTGTATGGTAAGTAGCTTACTTACCAACCACATGGTTCCGGGTTCAGTCCCACTGCGTGGCATCTTGGGCAAGTGTCTTCTACTACAGCCTCGGGCCGACCAAAGCCTTGTGAGTGGATTTGGTAGATGGAAACTGAAAGAAGCCCGTCGTATATATGTATATATATATAAATGTGTGTGTGTGTGTGTTTGTGTTTGTCCCCCTAGCATTGCTTGATAACCGATGCTGGTGTGTTTACGTCGCTGTCACTTAGCAGTTCGGCAAAAGAGACTGATAGAATAAGTACTAGGCTTACAAAGAATAAGTCCTGGGGTCGATTTGCTCAGCTAAAGGCGGTGCCCCAGCATGGCCGCAGTCAAATGACTGAAACAAGTAAAAGAGAGAAAAGAGAGTATGTGAATGCAGCCATGAGGGGAAATCGTTGAATCACCATCCGTGAGTTATCAGAAAATGTGTAGATTAGTTATGGTTCAGTTCAGTCCATTATCACTGAAGATTTGGGTTTGAGACTCGTGTCTGCCATGTTTGTGCCAAAAATTGCTTTCAGCTGAGCAAAAAGACACTTGGGTTTCAGTCACACAAAATCTACTTGGTTGTGTCAAGAATGAAGAAAACTTCTTGAAAACATTGCCTAGGCATCTGAAAACTACAAGATAATGCATATGTAATTCAAAATGGTGTGCATAAATAACCATTATATTCTAAGGAATAATCATTATTTTTATAACATTCTGCTGGCTAAAGGATAACTGCTACTTGCATTAAAGAAATATCCATTCTATTGGAATGGTGTGATTGTCTTAGACATTCCTCTCATTATTTTCTTCCTTTCTTTATTTGAATACCCTAGTTTTTATTTTAAGACATTTGTTCCCAGAACTGTGAATATACGCAGCTCTGTCTGTCTATGCACACACACACACACACACACAAACAAACATACACAGAAATAAGTAAATAAATAAATGCGAATGTTGATGTTTCCAGAAGCCTAGGTGTATATTAACTGACGATGTTTTAATTAAAGCTTCATGATATTTCTGACACCAAACTAATTATTTTCTTCCTCTTTGGTTGCGACACAGGAACCAAATCTATGATAAATCTTCCCCAAAGTGTGTGCGCGCGCGCGTGCGTGTGTATTTGCATGCAGATCTGGCTCATACATTAATTACAGTTTTATATCAACAGTGAAGCCCCTGTCTTTAACATTCTACTTTCTCTTTCCCTATTTTTTTTTCCCTTTGCTTTTTGGCTGAACAGATGTTGGCAGACAGTTTCCACTCAAATTTGCTTACATCAAAGTTGAGAAAACTCTGCCGACTCTCTCCCTTTGCTATAAATCAATGGATCAATAGCATTGTCAGAATAAAACCCTGACAGATTTTAAACTGAGATAAGACTTGCGTAACTTTTATGGCACCTCATCAAAGTGATGCCTTTGGCTTGATCCATGCTGGAAATAAAAACGACACGATTTAAATGCTCATCCAGCAAAACAGTGGACATACATATACATGCCAACCAGAAGTAAAGAACATTGATATTATTTTATTTTCAACTTGCTGGGTCTAGAAAAAAGGGTAGAGCTCAGGGCCCTCAGAGATTCTCCTTCACTGGTGAATTCAATGTTGTTACTATTCTTCTTGAAACTTTTTGAAGCAACACTTGCAGCAAAGATATGAACAGGGAAAGAATTTTGGAAAACCTAGATTCTGGTGAAGAAGGGCTGGGTGTAATTATTAGAGCAGGGCCTGCAGTTGAGCACTCTCTGACTTTAATTATATAACTTAATCTCACTAATTTCATTACAAATGTCACCAATGGGTGCAAATTTCTATTTAACCCTTTCATTAACAACCTGGCTGAAACCACCTCTGGCTCTGAGTACAAATGTCCTGTTTTCATAAGTTCTGAATTAAAATCTTCCACCAAACCTTAGTCACAATTTATGTTCCTAACACTAGCTTAATGATAACTAAGTTATTTTAATAAATTCTTTGTTATATTTTAAAATTAATTGAAAGAAACACAGAGCATCTCAAAAGAAATATGGTAACAAAAGGGTTAAGTAAGGTTGTTACACAATGTATGGAAGCTCCTGAGTAAATTGCTAAAAAATGAAGACATCAAAGGGGTGTTTTCTGTTTTGTGCACACAACCACCAAAATGCATATGCATCCAAACACAAACACAAGTGCATAAATACATACATGTGTACATATATACATACATTAACATGCAATTGCACACCTACATCTAATTGATCTTCCTTTAGTTACTATCTACCAAGTTCACTTACAAGGCTTTTATTTGCTAAGGGCTATAGTTGAAGGTACTTGTCCAAGGTGCAACGCAATGGGATTGAACCACAAACCTTTTGGTTAGGAAGCAAACTCCTTACCACACACCCATGAATGCTATTATTGTTAAAGACATACAAAGTACCCTGCGCCAATTGGTTCCATCTATCTGGAACTCCGACCAAGAAATATATTACAAGTCATTAGAAGACTTCGAAATCGGTCAATGTACAAAATTCTTCAATTCCTAAAATTCTAAAACTATCGGCTGCAAAGGAGATCTGCTTTCACGTATTTAGAGCGAGCGTTGCCGTTATAATTCCTGTGGCACTCAGTCTATGGAAAGTAGTTAATAACAGAAACATGATCTCTTAGTGTCTTGCAGTAGCATGCAAATATACGTACATATGCATGTACACACACACACATAACAACACTGTATTGACCAATGATCACAGCACGTCCATTTGCTAAATTTGTCTACTTATTTCAATATACGCATTATATTTGAATATAAAACATCCATCTCACTCTCTATATGTGTGTGTAATTGTGTATGCGAATATACATAATATGCATGTGTATATGAATGTCTTTCAACCTATATACGTATGTGTATGAATGCATGTATTTTGCATATACACACACATATATATATATAAACCTGCTCTCAGGTTTGGTCACTCTCTCGCATGCATCCAATTTATTCACAGTTTATGTAGATAACTATAGAGGAGTGGTTGTGTGGTAAGTAGATTGCTTACCAACCATATGGTTCCGAGTTCAATCCCACTGCATGGCACCTTGGGCAAGTGGCTTCTGCTATAGCCTTGGGCTGACCAAAGGCTTGTGAGTGGATTTGGTAGACGGAAACTGAAAGAAGCCCATCATATATATATATATATATATAAATATATATATATATATATATATATATATATATATATATATATATATATATATATATGTATGTGTGTGTGCGTGTGTGTTTGTCTTTGTGCCTGTGTTTGTTGCTTACAATCACTTGACAGCTGCTGTTGGTGAGCTAACGTCTCCATGACTTAGAAGTTCAGCAAAAGGCACTGACAGAATACATAGTGGACTTAAAAAGAAAACAAAAGGAAAAAGTCTTTGGGTAGATTTTTGGGGACTAAAAACCTTCAAGGCACTGCTCCAGCATGGCCACAGAGAAATGCCTCACATGGGTAAAAGGTAAACAATATATAAACACAAATATCTACATAACTAAGAGTCAGAGAGGGAATTTGGTGAGAGAGAGAGAGAGAGAGACAAAGAAAGAGAGAGAGAGAGAGAGAGAGAGAAAGAGAGACAGAGAGAGAGAAAGAGAGAGAAAGAGAGATACAGACAGGCAGGCAGGCAGCAGACAGTGAAGGGAAGAGAGACTTCTCAGCAAAAGTCAATTAAAACTGATGGCATTTTGAAATGTTTAGCAACATTGAAGCTGTTTTTGGGGGAGAATGTCTTGCTGTGGAAGGAGACCTTTCAGGATTATTTAGAGCTTTGCCAGAAATGCCAGAGTCAATCATAAATCAATGTGGCCTGTGATGGTGATGGTGGAGGTTGATGCCATGGAGGTGGTGTTGGCGGCAGCAGGTGTGAAAAGAATGACTGAAGTTGTGGTGATGATGGTGGTGGTGGTGGTGCTGTTGAGGAATGATGGTGTTGGTGGCGAAGGAGAATAAGGGTGCTGATAGCGACGGAGGTGGAGACGGTGGAGGAAGGGTAGTTTAGTATAGAGGGATGGAGGGTGTTGACGAGGGTGGAGCGATGGGGTGGCAATGGAGATGGTGATAATATGGATGGTGATAAGGAGAAGTGGGGCGATGAGGCGTAGGGGAGTGATGATGATTGGGATGTTTAGGGGTTGGGGTAAGAGTGATATTGGTGGCGATGGAAACGGTGGTGCTGGTGGTTGTCAGCAGTTGCCATGGCGGAGGCGGTGATGGCCGCAGTGGTGGCGTCACTGACAGATGCTGATGCTGTTGCAGTGGCCATCATCCAGACGATGGGGAATCTGTAGTAGTGATGGTGGCAGTAACAATCAGGGCGGTCCAGGCAGGGGTGTGGGTGATTGGGGTGGGTTATGGTGGGTAACAGTAGTTTAGGGGTGGGGGCTATAGGAATTCTTATATTCCACACTCCTGCTCATCCCAGGATTCCCGAATGGAATCCATCTTCCATTTCAGGTTGTTATGCATTATTTTATTCTTTTATTTGTTTCAGTCATTTGACTGTGGCCATGTTGGAGCACCGCCTTTAGTCGAACATCCTTGTAAGCTTAGTACTTATGTTATCGTTTTTTTTTTACCAAACCGGTAAGTTACGGGGACGTAAACACATCGACATCGGTTGTCAAGCAATGGTCAATACAGACACACAAATACATACATACATACATACATATATATATATATTAGGTTGTCCCAAAAGTTCGTAAACACTTGCGAAAATTGAATTTTTACTCGCCAAGTACTAACAAAAACAACAAAAATTATTCCTCAAAATAAAGACCATTATTTTCCAAGACTTTCTACGAACTTTTGGGACCTTATATATAACGGGAAGGTTTACGAAAATAAACAAAAGACGAAGACAGGTGGAGTACAAACAAACAAATGTATTAGTATATCTTCGACAGAAAGATACACAGAAAAAAACAAGGAGAGAAAAAAATGTGTGTAGGAGGTAACGATCTATCAAGGCGTGTATATATGTGCATATATATATATGTGCATATATATATATATATTGTTATATTTCGGAATGGTCAGTTTAGCCAATAAAAACACACGCACTATATATTTGGTGTTACTTTGCTTCAGTGTTATTTATTTTTTACATTAATCTTAATCTTATTTCGGCCAGAGTTCTTTCGTCACACTCCTGTGACCACAACAGTGGTCCTTTGTTTTCTTCTTTCTTATTTGTGTCTCTTCTTACTACCCATCAGCCATTTTGTACTTATTTTATCGGTCTCTTTACAAAATGGCTGACGGTTAGTAAGGAGAGACACAAATAAGAAAGAAGAAAACAAAGGGCCACTGATGCGGTCACAGGAGTGTGACGAAAGAACTCTGGCCGAAATAAGATTAAGATTAATGTAAAAAATAAATTAAAATTAAAGCAAAGTAACACCAAATATATAGTGCGTGTGTTTTTATTGGCTAAACTGGCAAAATAACCATTCCGAAATATAACAATATCTGTTTCAACACACGACTTCACATAAAAAATCTTGCACAACAAATATATAAACGTATATATATATATATATATATATATATATATATATATATAGTAATATATACAGATAGATAAATAGATAGATGCTCATATACACACACGCATATACAAATGTAAATATATGTGCGTGTATTTGTGTGCATATATATATATAGATATATGTATCCTATATATATCTATATATCTATATATCTATATATACATACATATATACATGTGTGTGTGTGTATGTATGTATATTATACGCGTAAATTGCCATAAAATGTATCTATATCGTTTTCGGTCATTTGAAGGCGTGTAACAGTTTTTCTAACACAACAAACTTCAAACAACTTTCAGGTTCAAAGGACGCACACGCCGCGCACGCGCGCGTGTGTGTGTGTGTGTGTGGAAATCGGCATGTGCTTGAGTGTGTGCGAGTGAGGTGTATATGTGTGTCAGCCTAGATTATCCAACGTGTGTACTTCGTTCTTAAGATGACAGACTGTGGCCTGAGGGAGAATTAGCCTATTAATTCAAGCAGGGTTAAGCGACCAACTGGTTCTCTCAAAAACATCAAAGAGCTCAGTGGTTGCAGACAGATGCTTGGAGATTGTCATCAATGTTTTCAAAGCTCCTCCGAATCCGTCGTGATGTCCCCGACGTAGCTGTGTATTCGGAAGAGTTTGGAAAACGTCAGAGTGACTTCTGCCCGGGGCACAAAGTACCTGCGATGTTTATTTTCACTCAACGTATTTTAATAAGTCTAGCACCAAAGATAGGCCGTGCGGGGATTTTAATTCGACTCGAGAGAGAGGGGGAGAGGGAGAGAGACGGAGGGAGATAGATAGAAAGGGAGAGACAAATCTCTCTATATATATAAAGCTGAAGTTGTCTGTGTGTGGCAGGTTTGGTAGCCTTCAACTAACACTATCTCCTCTGAGACCCTGCGGCGCAAGTTGACCAAGACTGAGAGTATGATAGAAGAAGGGTTGCTCTTCCTTCCGGAGAAGATAAAATTCAAATCAGACTCTGTTAACACCAAAAATTATTTACATCAAAAAGGTGTAGGGGGGTTCTATGAAAATCCCTATTTTTTTACGAATTTTTGACTGCTATGTTGCCATTTGTCGGTGTATTTCAACCAGAAAAATGTTCACTTAAAGAGAATAACAAGCTACATAGTGCAAAAGTTTTACTTTTCAAAAATTCCAATTCTAAAGGGTCGAAACAAACCCGTGCAACGCCGGGTGATACTGCTAGTACAGAATATTTGTGAAAACTTGATTCTGTCCTGTATGATATGAGGTTCTGTAGACGTTGAATTACATTTGGGAATGTTTATGCCATGCAGGACCAACTTAATATACGCATTCCTTCACATCACCAAACTGAAACTATTTGTTCAGCAATTTCCCTAATAAAAAAAAAAGTTCATTTCTTTATTTTATTTATTTGCAGCTGAACAGTGAAAAACATAGTCGCACATGTTTTCCATGTCCACGAGTGAGTTGAACAGTGAAACACACATTCGAACGTACACTCAGTCACACGCGCGCATACGCCTTTCTTTTACCATATATATATATATATATATATATATATATATATATATATATATATATATATATATATATATATTCAAAATAAGCAACAGGATATCAAGAGGTGATAAAGTACGACCGTTTTAAGCGGAACCATTTAATTGAACAATGCAATCATTACACCAATTTAAATGAAGGGCTGTCCTCAGCTACATAAATAAATATATCGTTTTTAATTAGTTGGACACATTAATATAATTTTACTTAAATTCTTTAATAGAGCAGGAAGATGGAAAAAGTCCATGTTGCTACCAATGTAGCTCAAAATATACTACACTTCTAAGAACTGTATGATGTTTGTTAGGGTCATAGCTTGTAACAGATACGCCCAATGATGTTGGTATGGACCTCAGAGTTACAGAATTTTTTTTTCCCGTAAGACAGAACCCGGAACCATGTGGTTCGTAAGCAAGCTACATACCACACAGCCACGTCTGCGCGTATGTTTAATTAATTATATCATAAAACAGATAGAATCAAGACAGCAGAAGTGTGTGTGTGTGTGTGTGTGTGTGTGTGTGTGTGTGTGTGTGTGTGTGTGTGTGTGGTGTGTGTGTGTGTGTGTGTGTGTTGTGTGTGTGTGTGTGTGTGTGTGTGTGTGTGTGTGTGTGTGTGTGTGTGTGTGTGTGTGTGTGTGTGTGTGTGTGTGTGTGTGTGTGTGTGTGTGTGTGTGTGTGTGTGTGTGTGTGTGGTGTGTGTGTGTGTGTGTGTGTGTGTGTGTGTGTGTGTTGTGTGTGTGTGTGTGTGTGTGTGTGTGTGTGTGTGTGTGTGTGTGTGTGTGTGTGTGTGTGTGTGTGTGTGTGAAAATAACAAATATAGTCTAGCGAATTTCGTGTATGTTATATCGGTGATCTGTAGAAATTGCATAGTTTTTAAGAAATGAAAATGAAGTTACAATTCTGATCAAATTTCATGTCGGGACGTAAGTATATTAAACGTTTTCTTTTTAGTTTTGTTTTATTTATTTTTTCTACAAAAATATCTGAGATATAATTAAATTCAATTTAGAAAAAGAACCCCCACCCCTAAAAAAATAAAGAAACAAAACAAACTCAAACTTTTTTTAATCACTCAGTAGATGTCTTCGGTTTTCAGCGTGGCTATTATCATTCAGTGACCATTATTAATATTATTATTATTATTATTATTATTATTATTATTATTATTATTATTAGTGTGGTGGTAGTGGTGGTGGTGGTGGTCATTGTTATTATTGTAGTTGTGTTATTATTGTTGCTGTTATTACTATCTATTATCGTCGCTATCATATTATTCTTATCTTCAGTATCATCATCATCATCATAAACATCGTTATCGTCGCCATTATCATTATCATTATTATTATTATCATTATAATTATTATCATTATTATTATTATCATCATTATTATTATCATTATTATTATTATCATTATTATTATCATCATTATTATTATTATTATCATTATTATTATCATTACTATTATTATCATTACTATTATTATCATTATTATTATTATTATCATTATTATTATCATTACTATTATTATCATTATTATTATTATTATTATTATTATTGTTGTTGTTGTTGCCGTGGTGTTTATTGTTGTCATTACTATTATTCTTATCTTCAGTATCGACGTCATCATCATCATCATCATCATCGTCATCATTATTATTATTGATTATTAAAGCTAAACAAATTGCATTCAATTAAATTCTTACCTTGAATATTGAACACAGTGTCATAGCCTACTAACCACAAAAAATAGCGAATTCTTCGACATTGCTGAGGCAGAGCAAATAACAACATTGAAATCTATTCTACAACTTCACCTTTTTGTCGGAGATGACGACAACAACGGCGATGCTGGTGTTTTACGAAGCAAATGGAACCTCTGTGACACGGCCTTTAAAATGAAAAGCGCTGAAACACTTCGCCTTGTGCAAAACATTTTCACAAGTTTCTCCTAAAAGGCCGTACACGATTACAGACTTTTGCTCAGCCCTTGTTTCATAATATTCTGAGTAATATAAAATTTTCCTTGCATGAGTCCCAACTGACTCCGGTAAAAAAACACTTGGGATTTGTATCATCGAAGGCACCTAGCTCAGTGGTTACGGTATTCGGTTCACAACCGTAAGGTCGGGAGTTCGAGTCCCGGCGGCAAGTTGTGTTCTTCAGCAAGACGATTTATTTAATGCTGCTTTCGTCCACTCAATACGTGTATTTCAAAGAGGTAGCCTTGTCACACACACACATATATATATATACCAAAGTAAGCATATAAATGCGAAACAAGGTGGAAAAATGTACTCGAATACCAGAGGTAGAGTAAATTGGTTTACAATAAGACTTATAAAGTTTATAACGAAGGTTCTCATTCTGAGGTCAATTAATTTGCAGGTCAATCAACAGTTCATTGCATTTCCCGTCACGTGAGAGGCAAGCAAAGATCTATGCAATTTGGGCGGGATAAATACCACATCGTATTGTTTGCTATTCAACCCATCTGTTTAATAGTTTTCTGCGCGAAACGCATAACATTTTCGGGGACACATGCATCCAGACAACACACACACACATACACTTCCATGCATATATTGCAGTTCCACCATCTGCGCCATAGCTTTAGAGCTGGTACCACTCTACAGATGCCAGGTTTCACAAAATGAAAAAGAACGCAATCCGTGGATCACAGCTACAAGGAGTGTCAAGAAGTCGTGACTGTGTGGTAAGAAGCTAGCTTCCCAACCACATGGTTACAGGTTCAGTCCCATTGCGTGGCACACCTGGGGCAAGTGACTTCTACTGTAGCCTCGGACCAACCACAGCCTTGTGAATGGAATTTGGTAGACGGAAACTGAAAGAAGCCCGTCGTATATATATATATATATATATGTGTGTGTGTGTGTGTGTGTGTGTGTGTGTGTGTGTGTGTGAGTTTGTGTGTGCGTGCACTCGTTTGTCTCCCACCACGGCTTGACCACCGGTGTTGCTTTGTTAACGTCCCTGTAACTCAGCGGCTCAGTGAAAGAGCCCACAGAATAAGTACTATGCTTTAAGAAAGTCCTGGGATCGATTCATTCGACGAACGAATTCTTCAAGGCGGTGCCCCAGCATGACCAGAGCCTAATGACTGAAACAAGTAAAAATAAAAAAGAACAAAAAAAAGCAGCATTTGGTGTACTTTTTTAAAAAAACTGTTATATCTGTGTTGAAACCGTATTATACAGGGTTGGCCCAAAGTCACCTGACAGTAAACCCAAACCATTTAATTCTAAGATTTATTTATGTTTAACAACGGAATGGATTGAATAAAAGCAGCTAAATATGAAACCTCAGGTAAATTGTTCACACTGATGTCTTTCTTGAGGGTCACATTTTCCCATTCTAGTCAATATAGAATTACAGAAAGTATTTATGGAATTTTGATTTACTGTGACTTTTGGCCAACCCTGTATATAAACCTGTAATGGTTTTTTTATTGTTCTTGGACTGATTACAACGTGTGTGGACAATGACCACACTTAAGCTTGAATAACTTATCAAGTCTTTTATTAACCCCCGCCGTTATATTTACGAATGTACAACCAATAAAATTAACGGAACAATGTTCAATGAACGTAGTAGTTAAAACCTTCCTGTATATAATATGCTGGATAATACTGTGAAGGAATTTATATAATCGTATATAATTAAAGTGCGTTACCTGATATTACAAGTTAAGGTGGGTGTCTTGTACCGAGTATGAAATAAGCATGTCACAGAAGTAAAGTGAAAATGAAAGTAGAAGTGAAATAGATAGATAGGGGGAGGGAGGTAGAGAGAGAGAGAGGGAGAGCAACTCGCAGGAACATGCGACATGGATTCCTCTAGATGAGCGTTTTTCAAACTGTGGATTCCGACCCTTCAGTGGGTCATGAGATAAATAAGATGGGTCGCGACAAAAAAGAAAAGAGGGAAAGAAAGAAAAAAACGCAGGTGGGTGCAAAGTGCAGAATATAAAGCAGCGCTTTTCAAAGGGTGGGTCCCGCCCCTTCAGTGGGTCGCGACAAAAAAAGTTTGAAAAACACTGATCTCGGCAGCACGAATACGATAGACAGACACACAAGGCAAGACAGACGGAGACAGACAGACGGACGCCCAATTTGCTAGAAATACCAGTCATACCACCATCGTCATCAAAACACAACGGGAAATTTGAATAACGAAACTACAAACAAATTCAAAGTGAAAGCACATTGAATAACATAGTCCAAGATACACTTTTCCTGAAAACTCGATCGCCGGTTATGAAACCGATCTATAGGTTTCGTTTGTCTAATCACATATTTTACCATTTCCTGTTTCAGCAATTTTACTGCGGCCATGCTGGAGCATCGCCTTAAAGAAGGTACTCGGACAAATGACCCCTAATACTTTTTTTTAAATGTTTTATTCAAATTTAGTTTGGTATTTATTATATCGGCCGCTTTGCCGAACCGCTACATTACGAGGACGTAAACAAACCAACAATGGCTGTCAAGCTCAAAGGAGAAACACACACACACAAATTGTCTTTCTTTGTTTCAGTCATTTGACTGCGGTCATACTGGAGTACCACCTTTAGTCGAACAAATCGAACCCAGGACTTATTCTTTGTAAGCCTAGTACTTATTCTATCGGTCACTTTTGCCGAACCGCTAAGTTACGGGGACGTAAACACACCAGCATTGATTGTCAAGCGATGGTGGGGTGGGGGACAAACATAGGCACACACACACACATATGTACGACGGGCTTCTTCCAGTTTCCATCTACCAAATCCAATCACAAGGATTTGGTCGGCCCAAGGCTATATTAAAAGACACTTGCCCAAGGTGCCATGCAGTGGGACTGAACCCGGTACCGAAGAGTTTCTTTCAGTTTCTGTCTACCAAATCAACGTACAAGGCTTTGGCCGGCCCGGGGCTATATTAGAGGACACTTGCCCAAGGGGCCACGATGTGGCTGGGAAGCAGGAAGTAATCTCCGTGCCACGTAGGTATGCTGGTGCCTATACAATTTTATTTTTTTTCTACTCATCTCTGCGATTGGGCTGCGGCCATGCTGGTGCACCGCCTTAATTCAAACAAATCGGATCAACTACTGGCATCGTTTTTATTAATTTTTTTTTTTTAAAGAGGGGAGCTCAGGTGCTCATTCTATCGTTCTTTTGTACCGAACTTTAGGTTACGGGGACGAAAACAAAGCAACACCGCTACGAGGCGATGGGGTGAGAGTGGCATGGGCTTTCACATATCTTCCGTTTCTCAGGAATTGGGCTGTAGTAGAAAACATTGCTCAGGGGTGCCGCGCAATGAGACCGAACTCAAGAACACGTGGTTTGCGAAGCGAACGACAGCCTACTTTTATACTTTCGTTTCCTTTAAGAATCTTGGCTGTTCTTCACATTTTTCCAAATTTTGTTTTGCTCTTCACGATCTAATTGTCAGTTTTTCCGAGTGCGACACAACCGGCGACACTTCGAAGTCACTGTCAGTCATTATCGAGGAGAAAGAAGAAAATTAGTTTAACTATGCTAACGATAATTATCACTGTTCGTCGACAAGGTGCGCGCGCACGTGTTGGTTGCAGCGTGCGAATGTTTGTATACATGGGTCTACTGCTTTCTCTCTCTCTTTCTCTCTCTCTCTCACACACACATGTATGTATGTCTGTATGTATGTATGTATGTATGTATGTATGTGTGTGTATGTATGTATGTATGTATGTATGTATGTATGTATGTATGTGTGTGTATGTATGTGTTTATGTACGTGTGTGTATGTATGTATTTATGTGTGTATGTATATATGTATGTATGTCTGTATGCATGTATGCATGTGTGTATATATGTATGTATATATACATGTGTGTATGTGTGTGTGTATGTATGTATATATACATGTGTGTATGTATGTATCTATGTGTGTATGTATGTGTGTGTATGTATGTACGGGTGTGTATGTATGCGTGCGTGTATGTATGTATGTATGTATGTATGTATGTATGTATGTATGTGTGTATGTATGTATGTGTGTATGTATGTATGTATGTGTGTATCCATGCATGTATGTGTCTGTGTGTGTGTGCGTGTCACCACCGGAGCACCAGCTGTTAACCGAATGCAAACAAACTGTTTCAATATTTAACAACTCACAAGGACTACACACAACAGGCTTCCGTTGCAAATGCACGAGCAGCAGCAGTAGCAGCAGCAGCAGCAGTAGTAGTAGTAATAGTACTAACAGTAGTAGTAGTAGTAATAGTAACAGTTTTAGTGCACTAGGAAATGTTCGCTAAATAATCGAATATCCTATTGATCAAGGGTGTCGTTATAACAACAACAACAACAACAATACCAATAGTTCTAATTTTAGCATAGGGACAACAAATTTACGAGCAGGGGGTTTAGTAGATTATATCGAACCCCAGTTTGCAACTGGTACTTATTTTATCGCCCCAACCCAAAAGGATAAAAGGCAGAGTCGAGCTCGATCAGATTTGAACTCAGAACGTAAGAAGCCAGGTGCCCGGCGCCCTAACGCTTCTGCCTACTCGTCCCCTTATAATAATAATAATAATAATAATAATAATAATAATAATAATAATAATAATGATGATGATGATGATGATGATGATGATGATGATGATGACGACGATGATCCTTTCTATTATAGGCACAAGGCTTGACATTTTGGGAGAGGGGGGTAAGTCGATTAGATTGACCCCACTACGCAACTGGTACTTAATTTATCGACCCCGAAAGGATGAAAAGCAAAGTCGACTTCGGCGGAATTTGAACTCAGAACGTAAGTCGGAAGAGATACCGCTGAGCCTTTCTTATTTCTTTACTGCCCACTAGGGGTTAAACACAGAAGGACCAAACAAGGACAGACAAACGGATTAAGTCGATTATATCAACCCCAGTGCGCAACTGGTACTTATTTAATCGACCCCGAAAGGATGAACGGCAAAGTCGACCTCGGTTGGAATTTGAACTCAGAACGTAAGTTGGAAGAGATACCTATTTCTTTACTACCCACAAGGGGTTAAACACAGAGGACAAACAAGGACAGACAAACGGATTAACTCGATTACATCGACCCCAGTGCGTAACTGGTACTTAATTTATCGACCCCGAAAGGATGAAAGGCAAAGTCGACTTCGGCGGAATTTGAACTCAGAACATAAAGACAGACGAAATTCTTATTTCTTGACTACCCACAAGGGGTTAAACACAGAGAGGACAGACAAACGAACTAAGTCAATTATACCGCCCCCAGTGCGTAACTGAAATTTATTTAATCGACCCCGAAAGGATGAAAGGCAAAGTCGACCTCGGCGGAATTTGTTTCGTCCGGCGTGTTTAACGTTTCGAGCCTTTCTGTCCGACGCAGTTTACGATTCGTCCAGCAAGTTCACCGCGATGACAAATAATGATGATGATGACGACGATGCGAAGAAGAAAGAAAAAAAAGAACAGTAACAACAATATCCAGCAAATGGAAGAAAAAAATAGCAGACCCCCCCCCCCTCTCTCTCTCTCTCTCTCTGTCAACAGAAACAGCTGACGCGATTTGCCGACACGAAGTGGAGGGAAACTTGTCCGTTCTGACATGCCGCCAGCCTTCAATTCATTATTCATTCCTGCTGAAGAGAGAGAGAAGAGAGAGTCTGTTGTCAAAACCTTTACCTATCGATAACAGCCAACAAACCACTGCCCCCCCCCCCCCGCCCTTTTTCCATTTCACTAACTGAAAACTTTTAACAGTTTTAATGATCCTGGTCACAGCTGCATTCCATAAAACAACAGTTAAAGCTCGTTGAGAGACAGAAGAAAAAAAAAACCAAAACAATAACGGTAAAATAGGAACGTTGATACAATCGCTTCGCTAAATCGGCCAAGAACACACACACACACACACACACAAATCCATTCCCCTTTTAATTAACAATTATACGTTACGTGATCCGAAATCATCATAATCATTATTTATTATTATTATTATTATTGAGTGAGCGAGCAGAGCATGCCATCAAAGTGACACTGGGGTAAAATATACGAAGCCCAGTATACCCATCATGACTACCCGTCTGATAAGGGTACACCAGGCACATGCATCACAACCATATGTGCGCGACATGGTGATATCATATCAAGGTAAACAGCGCATGACCTTGCAGGTGGGGGCCCAGTTAGAATTTTCTTCAGGTTGAGTAGCCCATCCTGCTCAAAAGGTCCCTGAATAGGGGTTGTTTAAGGATGTAAGAACCACCCATGTTTCCAGAGGTGAATTAATCAAACCCCAAAGAATCCCTCTCAACACATGGCTATGATGCTCCTATTATTATTATTATTATTATTATTATAACCAGGAACCTTTCGTAACGCCTCCCCCCTTTTGGGAGGTTTTCATTGTTATAATCTTTCGTAGTTAAACTGTTTTTACACGGATTTTTTTCACAAACGGACAAAACCCTTTGTAACCTTTCGTCCTGTTTTGTCCCTTTACGTGATAATTGATTTTTGTCAGCCCTTGTGACCAATAAAAATAATTAATTATTATTGTTATTATTATTATTGATGTTGTTGAAAGGTGGGTGAATGTTGGAAAGAATGGCAAGTGCGAAGGGACCAGTTTTGAGCGTGCACCTGTAAAAAAAGGGGGGGGGGCTCTTGCCCCGTTGATTAGGCAACGTGACTTTTGTGGGGGTTTTCCACGAGGACCTGAAAGCGCCCCCCCCCATTGGGAGTTTAATTTATTTTTAATTATTTGTATTGTTTACACACTGTAAAACCCTTTGTATCATCCTGTTTTTGTTTTTTGTCCTTTAATGTTTTTGTATGTGAGCCCTTGTGGCTAATTAAAGAATTTATCATCATTATTATTATTGGAAAGTTCTCTGTAAAGTGAAAAGTCGTTTGTTTATTATGACGAAGCGATGATTACGGAGTAAGCGAGAAAAGCCTGTGTGGTGGTCGCTCCATCTGCTAGAAAGTGCAGCTAAGTGTTCTTCAAAGAATATCCTTACTACTTAGCCGGGTGGGGAGCAAACACCCCCCACCCCCACAAAAAAGTAACAGGAGAAAGTAAATATGGATCGTAGTCTCTGATATACAGAATGGATGGTATGGCCACGCTGGAACGTCTTTGATCACAGGCGCGGTCGATCAGAGCACACCCGTGGCTAAACAACAACAACAGTAGTAACAAGTAAAAGCATTTAATCTTAAGCATTAATTTTTTTTTTTTTTTTTTCGTTTTCTTTCTTTCGTCAAAATAATAGAATTCCGCTTAAGAAAGACTTGGCTGCTATTTCTAAAACCGCGCGACCGGGCACACGCTCTCTCGTTTTAAGTTGGGAAAACAAAAAACAAGCACGAAAAAAAAAACTTCAAAAACAAAAGAAAAAAAGATAGAAAGGATTTTGACCATAGATTTCCTGCATCGAGACTGACCCTGGGCTAAACACTTTACAACCAATTAGCAAAAATGTTTAGCAAGATAATAAAGATACTAGTTTAAGATAAACAGGAGAAATATCAAAGGTGAGACGAAAGAGAAAGAGAAAGTGCGGGTGGGGGAGGGAATTACAGGTGTATATGTTTATTAGGTACGCTTAAAAGCAGGTAGTGTTTGTTGGTGGCTTTTGTTATAAAATCTATATTGTTTTTCCATGGATAACAAACACGTGTTTCTTTTGTTTTGTTTTTTTACCTTCGTTATTATAAGCGCGTGTGTGATTCGGTACACATTCCGGTGCGCTTGGGTTTACGCGAATAAAGTGCGTGTGTCTGTCTGTCTGTCTGTCTCTCTCTCTCTCTCTCGTTTCCTGTTGCCTTGTTTAATAGATTTAACAGCAGTCGTTTTAACATCTGTTGGTTTTCCTCAGCATGCACACCATTATTCCTGCGAACATATAATATACACACGCATCTTTCTCTCCGTTTATCCCTCACTCACACACACAAACATATACATGTGCATATATGTATGGATATCTATCTATCTATACATATCTATATCTATCTATCTATCTATCTATCTATCTATCTGTCTATCTATCTATCTATCTATCTATCTATCTATCTGTCTATCTATAGCTATCTATCTAACTATCTCTCTCTCTCTCTCTCTCTCTCTATCTATATCTATCTCTCTCTATATATATATATATATCTATCTCTCTCTCTCTCTCTATCTATCTATATCTCTCTCTCTCTCTCTCTCTCTCTCTATATATATATATATTATATATATATATAGATATAATATATATATATATATATATATGTATTGTATATGTCGTTAAATGCTCGAAATACGTGACTAGAAAAACAGCCAACGACTGATGAAGGGTCGTTCTTTATGTTGTTTGTCTTGTTTTCCATTTGTATTATTCGTTAAAAAAAATAGTTCATATTCCCTGTACTCGTACTCCGTATTTTTTTTGTACACGTTTCATGACGTCCTCTGCCCACCCCCATATATATATATATATGATGTTAATAAATAGAACATATGCATATATATAAACATATATGTACGTACCTACCTCTACATGTACATATACACGCATATATGTGTACAGGACACCAAAAAGACTCGAACACATAGAGAGACGAAACACATAGACACAACCAAGGAACAAGACAAGCAAAAAAAAAAAAGAGAGAGATACAGGACAATAAGCACAACGAAAAATCCCCTTCTTCAGTCGCTAAGTTTCATCTACTAAACGTTTCGAAGGATAAAATATATATATATACTAGCAGTATCGCCCGGCGTTGCTCAGGTTTGTAAGGGAAATAACTATAAGCATTTTTAGAGAGTTATAGCCAAAAATAGCAAAAAATGGGAAAAAATTATGGTAAATTTTTTTGAGAGTTAAAAAAGGTGGAGTTGCGTCCCCTAGACGTCTGTGGTTGGGTTTCTGATTCTCGACCCATGTCGAATTTATCGATTTTTTTCAGAACTGGGGGAACTTTTCAAAATTTTTCGCTGCGTTAGTTTTGAATTATGACATTGAGCTATGTGTGTGTCAGTTTCATCAGAATCGGTTGAAAGCCGTGGTCAGAGAGGGTACGAGAAAACAGACACACAGAAAACGCACAGACAAACTGCCGTTTATATAGATATTATATATATATATATATATAGGAGTGGCTGTGTGGTAAGTAGCTTGCTAACCAACCACATGGTTCCGAGTTCAGTCCCACTGCGTGGCATCTTGGGCGAGTGTCTTCTGCTATAGCCCGGGCCGACCAATGCCTTGTGAGTGGATTTGGTAGACGGAAACTGAAAGAAGCCTGTCGTATATATGTATATATATATATATATATATATATATATATATATATATATATATATATATATATATATTATATTATATATGTGTGGTGTGTGTGTGTGTGTCTGTGTTGTCCTCCTAGCATCGCTTGACAACCGATGCTGGTGTGCTTACGTCCCCCGTCCACTTAGCGTTCGCCAAAAGAGACCGATAGAAAAAAGTACTGGGCTTACAAAGAATAGTCCCGGGGTCGATTTGCTCGACTAACGGCGGTGCTCCATCATGGCCGCAGTCAAATGACTGAACAAGTAAAAGAATAAAAGAGTATATATATATATATATATATAGACAAAACGGGATTGTAAAGAATTACCTGACAAAACAAACAACAAGTAAATTAATTATAATTATAAAAATTAATTCTATTTTCTTTCGTTCTTAATCTTATTTTTGCTTCTATCTTTATGTTCACGTTTAATACTTTTTTATTATATGCATGGCTTACATGCTAAGAAATAAAGTGCAAACGCATACATATATGCACACAAACACACATATATACATATACACACACATACACAAACATTTTATACACATAGACGCAGGAGTGGCTGTGTGGTATGTAGCTTGCTTACCAACTACATGGTTCCGGGTTCGGTCCCACAGCGTGGCACCTTGCGAAAGTGCCTTCTTAGTATAGCCTCGGGTCGACCAAAGCCTTGTGAGTGGATTTGGCAGTCGGAAACTGAAAGAAGCCTGTCGTATACATACACACACGTGTGTGTGTGTTGTGTGTGTGTGTGTGCGTGTCTGTTCCTCCGCCATAGCTTGAC
>NC_043007.1:1712440-1749143 GCF_006345805.1 Octopus sinensis | reverse complement strand
GGGGAGAGAGAGAATGTGCTGTGATGCGATGATAAGGATGAAAGTGTAGAGAAAACTATACACTTTGTGTTTGAAGTTTACTGTTTTACAGATGTATAGCGAAAGTTTGCGTAAGAAGTTTGTTGTTTAATCAAGAATATCAGGTGTGAAGATAACTTTTCCCCTTCATCCTGTCGGAGCCATGTAAACCCTTAAAGAGGTCATAAGAGCTGTTCTGCATCCCCTGATTAAACGATAAATTATAAGATAAAAAAAAAGGTAAAATACCTGTGATAAGAATCTGATCTCTAGATAACAAGGGTTACCCCACGGCTGTCGATAGGAAACAGCTTATATATATATATGATAGTATATAACGAAAGTTATGTTAAGGATATTTCGATGCCGAAACTGATTCATAACTTTAGATCATAACCAAAGTTATCTTACGGAGATATCTTAGAGATACAAAGCTTATAGATAACTATAAGTAAAGTTGGCAGATAACTAAAATTAATTGGTACTTTCGGAAATTTGAGCTGAAAACATGCTTCAAAATGTTAATATTTCAGAGTAAAACGAAATTCTTAACCTTATTCAATCTTTATTCCTTTCCTTCTCAGTATGTGTGTGTGTGAGGGTACTTTATGTATGTATGTATGTATGTATGTATGTATGTATGTATGTATATGTATGTATATGTGTATGTATGTATGAGTGTATGCATATATCTATCTATCTACCTACCTATATATATATATATATATATATAATATATATATATATATATATATATATATATATATATATATATATATCGATCTGTATATATATCAATCTATCTATCTACCTGTCTATCTACCTACCTATCTATCTGTCTTGTTTAGGCCAAACCACCTGCGTATGTTTCTGTTAAATTCAACGATTAAACTTATAATCAGGCACGGCATAATTTAATATAAGGTAGAGAATTTCGAACCAAACGTTGAAAATAAATAACAGATCTTTTGCTCTTTCCTATCACGAAGAGAATACCATTATAATAGCGCTTTACGTTCTGCTTCGTTCGCAGAGTTTCGATTAATTTCTTTATCCATTTCTTGATAGCTTTTGAATGCAAAGAGAATTTCATAACGCAATCAACAAGATAAATATACTTGGCAAACTTCTGTGGTTACAGACTGATATCTTATTGTAAAGTTTACGTTAGTTTTTGCACGTAACTACAAGAGAATACACACCGATCAGACAATACTGATTTATCAAAACGTTGTGTTGGATATTTTTCATCGATTTCTTTTCTCTTTTTTTTTTCATTTTATTTAGCAAGATACACAGTGTCTATTATGAGAGGCATATGATATAATCTATGAGCGTTACCGTTCATGAGAAACTAATCAAAACATCAGTTGTCTGATGTATTACTGTCAGAAATGACTCATATCTTTGATCTGTCGCGTATGCTTTAAAATAATAGGAATTATGAATACTGTATATATGGATATATATATATGTGGATATATACATTATTTGAATCAGAGAAAAATAAAAATAAAGTGTTTAAAAAAAACAACAAACTATTCCTTGGTAAAAAAAGTTCTTACTAAGTTTTGACTAAAAAAGGATTATCTATATTTAAATTTCCTACAGATATCTAGTATTTGGTGTAAATGTGATTTTGGATAAATTGTGTCTACTCTTTATAGATAAAAAGATAATTGTGTTGTGTGTGTTTGTGAAAGAGAGTGAGTGAGAGAGAAATCGTTTATTATTTATATTGCATGCATATATAAATATATATCAATTCTAAACTAGCAAAATTCTTGTAAATCAAATGTTTTAGAGGCATTTTAAAGTTGAGATCGTAAACATGGATTGAACAATGCTAACATATTTTCAATATTTCCCGAACAACAGATATTTCAATTGAACGCCACAAACTCGGCTTTCCAATAGTTTAAATTGAATAAACTCACATTGAAAAAAAGAAATAAACACTCCTGCCATGTTATATATAAATCTCTAAGGAATTAATTACTGCTAGGCATAATTTTACAGAAAGAATTTTGATGTTTTTGTTCACTAGTATATTTATGAAATATCTTGGGGATTAATCAAATCTGCTTCATATTAATAAAATGCAGATATTTGTAATTCAGACATTAAGATTTTGACAGAAGGCTAGCAATTCCAAGGGAGGTATAAGTCGATTATATCGACCTCAATGCTCAACTGGTACTTATTTTATTGACCCTGTAAGGATTAAAGGCAAAGTCGGCCTCGGCAGAATTTGAACCCAGAACAACAGAGAGACGAAATGCCGTCAAGCATTTTGCCTGCCATGCCTGCTCGCCGCCTTAATACAGATAAATATTACAACACCATCACATTAGAAGCGACTGACAGTTTTTACACAATGAAGGACTCTCAGTAAACGTCCTGTTGTTATTCTGAAATAACCTTAAGATAAAAACATCAGTTTAATAAATTTATAATCTCCATAAATGTATTTATTAATCAAAGTGAGATTACACCCTCTATATAATATAATTTGAATGATTTCAAAGATTATTCACTCAAGATTAGACCAGTCTTTATTAAAACCACGTATGAAAGGAAGAACATCGTGAAAGGAGTTGTCGTTGGTGTCTTCAAGTTGGCGATGGTTTGTTTTAGAGGCAGCAGTGGTTAATTCGTGATTTGGTCCTTTGACCCTATTTTTGTGCTTGATGAGCAAGATTCTTGATGTTAATTCGTATGTTGAAACCAATTTTGCTGTGTCGTATGAGAGACATTACGCCAATAAACCAATAACGCGTATACACCATTTTGTTTATGCAGACGACAGCTCGTACGATTCTTACAATTGAGTGACGCTTGTTATTCATGAAAGAAAAGCTCAAGCCAATTGCTGAAGTGAAATTTAACAAACTTAAGCGGTGAATTTACAGCAATTGCTTATGTTTTACAAGATAAAGGGGGATTAATAGAAGAAATCAAAGAGATATCCCCAAATTCCATAAACGATTGATTGTTTTATGGTACATGTACGTTTAAGAATAAGTTTTAAAGCCTATCAATAATAATGGTTTCTCATTTAGGTACAAGGCCAACGTTTTTGAGGAAGGGGACAGTCAATATCAGCTACCCCTCCCTTAGTTTTTGACTGGTACTTTATTTTATCAGTCCCGAAGGGGTGAAAGATGACGGCAACGGAATTTGAAACCAGAGCATAAAGAGCCAAAAGAAATACTGTAAAACATTTTGTTCCATGATCTTTAAGATTTTACCAATGCGCAATATCAATTATTGTTTATGATCTGTTGACATCTTCTGAAAGGAAGAACTGTCTGCTATTTTAAAACCATGATGTAGTTACAAACTATTTTCGTTGTTAACTAAAAATACCTAAACATTAATAACCACTTCGTTTTTAGGTCTATTTTCTAGGCTGGCTTGGGTTGCATAGATGTACCATTTAGGCACTGTTCTTCAGCAGATACCCTTCCCATGGTCAACCATTACCTGTGTTTCAACCAGGGGATTTTTTTACTCTATATGACTTCTAAGGCACCAAGCCAACGAACGATTTGTTGACGGGGAATTGACAACGAACGCCATCGTTTGTAGCTTGCCGATTTTCGGAGATACACAAATATGTAAATAAACACACGCACACATACAACAGGCTTCTCTCAGTTTCCCTTTACCACATTCACTTACAACGCCCTGATCGGCCCGATGTTACCCGCACAAGTGGATCTGAAGTGAAATACTTAACCACAGAGTAATACCTGTGCTTATATATACTCCTCAACCACATAACTTATTAATGTTTCGTTTAAACTGCTGTTGTTCAGGACATCAGTTACCGTCCATGCCCACCACGTTTTTCTACGTTATTTGGACGATTTTGCTTCTTTTTCTATCGTTTTGACCAGAATCATCTCCTTTTCATACATCAAGGGCAATTTTGTTCAAAGTACCTTTATTTTAAAACGATAGGATGTGATTTATCTACCACTTGTAGCATCTTAACAACATCTTTCTACATCAGGGCCTATATTGTTGAATATCTCCAAGGAGACGTGGACACTCAAACCGCTACCAATAGAAACTAAATCTCCCTCAGATCACGCTCTATAGCCTTAAGAAAAACAGACAAACCTCTAATTTACATTATATAATACTTATTGATTATAATTTAAACATTTGAAAATGAAAAACTGTGATTTCTCTACCAATGTCTCAATTAACTGCAATGGGGCTATGTTCTACATGACTTGCATCGATTTCATTATTAAATCAATTATAGATAAATAGGAAAAAGCAAGAGTGGAAAAATAATGGACAAAGTAAAAGCTTGATCCACAATCCATTTGAAACCAACTCATCTGTGACCTTGCCTGGGTCTATAAAACGAACTTGTCTTACAGAGATCTATATGAAGACCTTCCATCAAAATCTGATGTTATTTTGTATTCCAAACACCAGATAAATAATGGCAAAGTTACTACGCCAAATTCTTCGTTGTTTTCAAAGTTAACAGAAAACAAGGACAGGGTTTTGTGTATTTCTGTAAAACTAACATTCACAGGCAAAACGAAAGTTTTCAGCTAATAAGAAATACAGGCCACTAGATAAACATCAATGCCTTCCTAGGGAGTCAGGACCTTTGAATCATTCATACAATACTTGATTAGATTGGTATGGGCAGGGCATGAGAAGATGGGTGGTGCAATTGAAAACAAAACCTTCAACACGGCAGTAAATAACTCACTTTAAATAGAACAGATTTCACCTTGGGTTATCAAAAAAAAAAAGGCAGATTGTATGTAAATGTTCAAATATAAAATAACATGTTTCAATGTTTAACGAATATCCTCTGTACAATTCGTGACATTTTCAATGTTTGCTCTTCCAACAATAAGATTTGTCCACACAATATTTGAAACATATTTATTTAAATGCAAGAAAAAACAAAATAAAGTACATCAAGACAAAACAACAACAACAACAATAGTAATAATGATAATAATAATAGTAATGGATAAATAAATAAGTAAAGTAATAAATGAGATCAAAGTAATATTTCTACTTTTTAGTGCATTATTGATTGTTAAGAAACTACTTTAGAAATCAATTATACAGAATGGAGAGATGCAATGACATATGCGGCTGGTATTGACATTGTAAGAAAATGTGGCAAAATAATAATAATAATAACAACAACAACAATAATAATATTAATAATAACAACTGCAGCAGCAATAATAAAACAATGTTTATAGTTAGTGTAAATCCCTGGACATCATTTCAAAACGTACACACATATATATTTATATGTTCATAAATAAAACTCTATGCTTAAACCAAACATCAAAAGAGCCGTAGAGTTTCTAATTCATTAATTTCGATTCATAAGAAAAAAGTCCATTTTATAATTCAAACAACACTCAGAGAAAAGAGCAACACAAACTCACAAAATGAAATGAAGAAGTTACATTAGAAGCAATTATGATAAAATTATGATTCTATGCACACACAAATACACACACAAACACAAACACATATGTATATACACATACACACAAGCATGCTTACTGATTGTTTTATGTCCATTTTTTTCCATACTTGTATAGTTTGGACAAACACTGATTGCAGAGATGTTCTTTGAGAGCTGGGTGCTTCTCCTGTCAATAACCCTTCCTTGTATTTAAACATCCACATGACATTTGAACGTGCAGAGCTATGGGGCAATTTGTTAATTGGGGACATCAAGATAACATAATTGGTTTTGGTCACATGATTTTAGGTTAAGATTCAACATGCAAGTACTCACATGGAACACACATGAGGTGCGATCATGCAGTTTCCATCGACTAACTCCACTTACAGAGCACTATTTAACCCAGGTCTATAACAGAAGATATGTGGCCAAAGTGTTACAGGTGAGATGGAACTTAGAACCATGTGGTTAAGAAGCAAAATCCATACCTACACACTGCCTGACAGCACCTGTATAAGCGCAGGCTTGGTTGTGTGGTAAGAAGCTTGCTTGGCAACCACATGGTTCTGGGTCCAGTCCCACTGCATGGTACCTTGGGCAAACGTCTTCTACTGTAGCCTCAGATCAGCTGAAGCCTTGTGAGTGGATTTGGTAGACAGAAACTGGAAGAAGCCTGTCATATATATATATATATATATATATTTGTGCTTGTGTGTGTCTTTGTGTCTGTGTGTGTACCCTGCCATCACCTGGCAACCGGTGTCAGTGTGTTTACATCCCTCCAGTAAGTAAGCAGTTCGGCAAAAAGAGACCAGCAGAATACTCAGGCTTAAAATAAACTAAAAAAAATAAAAAGTGGGGGGGGTTGATTCATTCGACTACAAATTCCTTATGGTAGTGCTCCAGCATGACCACAGTCTAATGATTAAAACAGGCAAAAGAAATGGCATAAGGCATAAACATGTGTGTATATTAGCCACACACACACACACAAGCATCATGAAGTGTGGTTAACTTGATAAAATGTTAAACTCTTATTGTCTACCGCATGAGCGTACATCTGGTTGCAATAATTGGTCTGCGTCTTAGAGCACGGTTCATTACTCTGCCTTAGCGCCATGCTAATACAGAACATGCTGATGTGCTGCTTAAGTGAGAAGGAGATTCACTCGCAGCACCACAGACCTTAAAACGAATTAACAATTTCCAGTGAGTTTAGCATGCCTCGTTGTTGTTGTTCTTCTTGTTATTTGTTTCACCTTTTCTGTTGCCAAGCAGGCAGAGCAGAGAAAATGGTTGTCTTCTGTTAAAATAGATTGGTGCAAACTCATAGTGCTTTCAACTAAAAGAGCAAAGCGTTATCTTTGTAATACTTTAATGGATTCTCAGTTAAATCAAAATTCTACAGAAAACGAGAAAAAAGAAAATAGTTGTTATAACATGTATGCTTTTATATCACTAACAATCTCTTTGAATGGCCACATGTCGAGTCAGAAATATTGTATCAAAATATAAAACACTTCTGCTATGCAATCAACATTATTCTTTTCTACTCTAGGCACAAGACCCTAAATTGTTGGGAGGGTGCCAATTGACTAGATCGACCGCAGTACTCAACTGGTACTTAATTCATCGACCCCGAAAGGATGAAAGGCAAAGTCGACCTCAGCAGAATTTGAACCCAGAACATAAAGATAGACAAAATGTAGCTAACATTTCCCCTGGCGTGCTAACATTTCTGCCAGCTCACCGCCTTGCACTCAACATATATTGAATTTCTTAATCTATAGGCATAGCATCTATGGTTAAGGAGCTTCCATTGTGATGGTTCAAGGTTCAGTTCCACCGCCTTTAGTCAAGCAAATCGACCCCAGGACTTATTCTTTGTAAATCTAGTACTTATATCGGTCTCTTTTGCCAAACTGCAAAGTTACAAGGATGTAAACACATCAGCATCAGTTGTCAAGCAATGTTGTGGGGATGGGGACACAGACATACAAACATATACACACACATACATACATACGATGGATTTCTTTCAGTTTCTGTCTACCAAATCCACTCACAAGGCTTTGGTCAGCCCAAGGCTATAGTAGAAGACACTTGCCCAAGGTGCCACGCAGTGGGACTGAACCCGTAATCATGTGATTGGTAAGCAAGCTACTTACCACACAGCCACTCCTGTACTTGATACACACTTCACAAAATCTCAGATATACTTTATAAAGTATTTCCTCACAGCCATAAATAACAATGACCAAATATCAGGATATCACATTATACATTCTGTTACCATATTTCTTTTCAGGCACGCTGCCTTTGTTTCCATTCTCAATTTTATAAATAAGGAAGACTTTCATAAAATAACTTTGCCATTATTCTGCTGGTATTTGTCACATCAATTGATGTGAAAGTTTGATGAGAGGTTTAATTCGTATCACTTTAAAACTGGAAGTTTGTACCATAAACCTATGGCTGGTCTCAAGCAGGTTGGCAAGGGTTAAACTTAGAAAATGAGAATGGATTGCAACAAATTAGAATAAATGGAATGAATTTCATCTCTTACTTTTCCTCTAAATATGGGATTCTAAGTATTTTTCACTTTGTAATCCACTTTGTAATAATAATAATAATAATAATAATAATAATAATAATAATGATAATAATAATAATAATAAAGAAAAGTAGAGAGATATGATACGTTGGTTTGGGAAGTTAAGCAGTTGTGGTTGATGAAAAAGGTGGTAGTAATACCAATAATTGTCAGAGCCCTGAGAACAGTGAACAAAAATCTCGAGAAGTATGTGGAAGAAATAAGGGCTGCAATAAGGGTGGAGCACTTGCAGAAAACAGCAAGGGGGCTTTCCATTGTGCTTATCAGAAAAGAAGGTGAATACCTGGTATGCATTGGAAAATTCTTCAAGACAGTCAAACATGAAACTGAATTTTCTAAAGCCTTAGATTATTATTTTTTTTGTTTTAAGAATTTGCAATGCACCTAAATACCCTGGTGGTGCCAAAGTGCATCATAGTGAACTATCCGAAAACCACAGCTCTACATTGGCATTAATTGAGAAAGAGAGCAGAAGGATCATTCACCAAACATCTTTTCAGAATTTCAAACAGCATGTATATGTTCAGTGGCGGACTGGCCAGGTTGCCAGCTTGCCCGACAACATGTGGGCCCCTGCGCCATTACAATCTATATATGACGGCTCATGTTAATATCTAAGGGGCCCATCCCTTCAAGTTTGAGAATTTTTTTATTCACTCCTGGAAGAATGCATTAATTACTTCAGCCTGGCTGTGTTTGTAAACAGTCGAAAAGAATACTTTTAGCAAAAAACAAAAAAATTAAATGATAGTATTGCAGTTGCAAGTAGGGCCCCTCGTAAATGCGGGTGAGCCCCCTTAGTCTCCTGGCAACCAATATTTTTAGACCCAGTCAGCCACTGTATATATTTACTTAGCACTGTCATCAATGACCTAAATATCCTGCAGTACTGAACTGTTGTTTGTATAGAGTAAGACGATATATTCGATTAGCATGGATAAAAAATACAGAACAAAAGACACATATTTAACTAAACCAATTAATATAGAATGGCAAATAGCATTTAGCCAGAGAGCGTGTTTACTGTCAATTAATATCAATAGGAATTTAAATCAATTAGTCCTGATCAGTTCAATTATCATTTGCTCCTAATTCCTGCAGAAAGCCCAACAAACAGAAAACTGCAACTATTTCCAAAATATTACCAGGGCTTAATCCAATTGACATACATTTCTGTTGATGAATAATCTCTTTCTTTCCAGTTGTTGATTATTAGTTTAGCCAAGCATGAATCGGTATATAAGATGTGGCTGAATCTATTGTGAGGGTCATGCCACCACCCATCTTCAACAAGGCAGGGCAAATTGTGTCCCTCTGTCTAATGGCCTCAATGAAAGAAGTTGTGTGGTGGACAAGACTGAAAGGGTTGAGGAAAGACACCTTCCTCTTCAGTCAAGTCCTAACTTTTTTTAAGGTCCACTTGGAAAGTAAATTGAGGGCGGAGATGGAAGTGCTACCCCGCAGTGAATTTGTGCAAAGATGGGTAAGAGTAACATAAATGGTTAGGGTGAATAGCTCTACAGAAGTATGCACCAATAGATTGGCGAGCATGAGAGGGGTTCATACATTTGGTGTTCAAGGGAATCCTGAATCTGTGGGGTTTCTTCATTGGCCCTTGTTAGAAAAACTGCATCATTCATCTTATCACATACTTTGTACACTACGAATACTTTTATTGCATTTCACCGTCATTTTCATTTGTTTTCTGACACCCTTTATGTGAATCCCCACAGGAATTGTCGTCTGTCCTTGACTTGCCCTCTCCCCATCTATGACCCTATGACTAAAAAAAGAAATTGTTATTAATATTAATATTATTATTATTATTATTATTATTATTATTATTATTACTGTTATTATTGGGGTGATTCAAACTCCAACCTCTGACCACAGATGTGTTGCTTTTCACTTTGACTTATTCTACCTACTGTTGTGGACTTTGCTCCTCGGAGCTTGCGGGGATTCTCCCCACATCTACTGAAGTCATCCTTTAACGTCCATTTTCCATGCTGGCATGGGTTGGACAATTTGACTGGGGTCTGGGAAGCCAGGAGGCTGCACCAGGCTCCAATCTGATCTGGCAGTGTTTCTACAGCTGGATGCTCTTCCTAACACCAACCACTCTGAGAGTATAGTGGGTGCTTTTTACATGCCACCAGCACAGGGGCCAGAGGTGGCTGGCAACGACCACGATTGGTTGGTGCTTTTTACATGCTACCAGTCAAGGTGGCCACATTTGGATGATGGTGCTTTTTACTTGCCACTGGCACATGGATCACAGCTACAATTCCCATTTGATTCTGGTTTTGATGAAAATAAATGAATATATAAATGTTGTGCCCCAGGAGCCAATAACAATGTCAATAACTAAAGAATTAAGCTTTTTCTAAGAATTTAACAACATGCCTACCACGTTCACACTTCCGATTAACTATTCTGGAAGCTACAACAAAGGAAATGTTAAATAAAAGCTTTTCTTTTGCTTGGAAGTCCTTCAACTATGATAACACTCTTGTAACAGGAGATGATAAATACATCAAGAGATGCTTTTGGCTTCTGTGAGAAATAAATGTTGATATTGAAAATTACTGTTTTGAATAAGATGTTTTAAAATGCTTCTCAAATCCAGCTCGGAAAAATAACAAGATGCTCTATATTTATAGAAAAGCTTATCTATGCCAATTTTCAAAGTAATGTTACAAGGAAGTTTTACAAAATCTTCTCCAGAGACAAAAAATTTAAAGTAGACTAAGTCAGTGAAGTTTCTCCGAGTTGTAAAATAATGACATAACGCAGAGGGAAAGATTTCACTTTGAGAAATCTAGTGACATAATGTTTCTTTCAATTAAAGATAAAAAAGATCTAAAAAGTAAGAGTCATGGACTTTGCATTCCTCTTAAACAAACCTAATCTTCGTTTGCTTCGTAACACCTAATTGCATAAAAAAAAAATTACTATTTTTAAATCTCACAACGAGAGATATTCAGCAACAGTACTTTGGAGTAAAGATTGTTTGCCAGCATAACATGGCAGTCCTGGCTTAGGACGAATGTTGCTGTAATTTAGTCCCAGGAGATCAGTGACTAGTTGTCACTTTGGAAACGATATATTTCAAATGGGAATTAGGCAGCGCCACTTCTAGCCAAACAATTATTCTGTGCTGATGAAGAGAAATAACCCAGAAATCGTGATACACAGATATTGTTTTGAGCTGTGTAGGGATGCTAGATTCCCTTGTTTGAAAATATAAGGACACAGATTGTGTCATATAACCAGCTGGAGACGATGTCTCCTGGGGCTAAATTACAGCAACATTAGTCCTAAACCAGAACTGCCATGCTATGTTGACAAAAATCTTTACTTGTAATTACATCTTTCAAAGTAACAATTTCATAATTGTTAATAGCAATATTTTATGCAGAAATCTTTTCTTAGACTTACACAAATTTATGGATATAATTCTTCCAGGCATTAACCTCATCATTTGAAGTGTAGCTCTTGCTGGTGTTGACATCTGACCATCAGCAGTTATTTGACTTATTTCTGGACATGTATACATGGTCCTAGAAACAATGGTTCTGAGTCAGATATGGTCCTAGATATACAATTATACCTGATGATGATTGTGATAACCACAATTGTAAAGATGTAAAGATGTAAAGATTCAGAACACACACAGTAAAGACAAAGTTCACAAAATTATCGCCTTAATAGCAACAGCTCATCTCAATATTTAGACATTTAATCATATTTGATCGGTAATGCGAAGATGCAAAGCTATAAAGACGAGGAATAACCAGAATCAGAGAATTCAATTAATTAAACTACCCCGACCACCCAATCCCTGAATTGTGTCGATGGAAATAATCATTGTTGCTGCTGTTGTGGTTGTTTTCATAATTATCGTCATCATTATTGCAGTCTAATTGCTTTACAGTATTTAATTAAACACTGATATGTTGAATGCAATCTCCCACCTGATTACGTCAAATAAATAACGGCAATGTATGGAGGTGGATTTAGGCAACAATCCCCTTCTCTTTTATTTTTACCTTTATGACCAAAATAAGATGCTTTTGTTATCCTCCAAAATCAAAACATGTGAAAATGGAAATATTTTCGATGCCATAACACAAACGCAATTAATGTAGCCCTCACAAGAACATTCCCGGGATAAACATGAAGCCAATGATGGCTTTGAAAGTAAAGACATTGGCAGAGCAAGTGTGGTCTTTAGTTGGGTCAGTTTACATTTTGAGTTCAAATCACATCACACAGGGTTGGCGCTGCTTTTCATCCTTCTAGTTAGGGGTCAATGAAATTAAGTACACGTCAAGGCCTGTGGGTTGTTTCGACTCTACCTACCCCCGCTCTGCCTTCATCATCATCATCATCCTCATTTAACGTCTGCGTTCCATGCTAGCATGGGTTGGACAATTTTGACTGAGGGCTGGCAAACCAGATGGCTACACGAGGCTCCAATCTTGATCTGGCAGAGTTTCTACAGCTGGTCAAATGTATGAAATCATTTTGGACCTTAGAAGGAACCCCCCAAAAAGTGTATAAAGATTAAAAATTTCCACTTGTATTCAACTGTCAATAAGCAAAACAGTATTAATTAAAATAAAATTCTTGTAACTAGGAACTAATTTACCTTTTTGGTTCATTACTTTGGAGATGATTATATTCTGTGCAAAATGGCTAACGTTTATTTTTAATTTATTTTTTCCCCTTCCAAACCAATTTGGGTTAGACTTAAAATAGCACCAAAACCACAAACATTGCCAAAAAAGTCAAACTATTTCTCAAGTAACTGCTGCTACGTCGAGAAGTTAAGTAAATAAACCAAGAATAAAAGAGGAGCTGGAACGGCCAAACTTGAAGAAGTTATTTTTATACATTTCAACAAAGCAAAATAAAACCATTTCATAATCTTTTATATTTAACATTAAGTGTAGGCCCACCGCCACCACCGCCACCACCAAACCACCATCACCACTATTTCCATCCCTTCTTCATTTGAATTAATAAACTAAGTTCTTTTAATTCTTAGAGATTCTGTTTTTCGGTATTGTTTCGAAATTATTATTGTTGTTACCAATGTTTCTGACATATTTATGTTTCAATTTAAAAGCATTTCTAAGAAATTAAAATCATAATTCGCTACACACACACACACACACACACACACATGCACGCACAAACACACACATAAATTAAACTTGTGGTAAGCCTCCCACGTTTTCTTTAATGTAGTATATTTGAAGCACATTTTTTCATTTGTTTAAGTCCCATAAAGCCACAGCACCAACTACTGTTGTGTAATTGAGCACTCTAAATAATGAATATCTCACTGAAGTGGTCTGAAACTGCATTGCCTACGCTCATGTGTATATTTCTATAATGTGTGTGTGTGAATAAGTGAGCATTGCATTTGACAGAGTAACCTGAATGTTATTATTTATCACATCAACTTATTAACGTAACTTATGACGTCAACTACAGAAAAGCAAGAAGCAAAAACTTTTTTCTTGAAACAAGTTTGGGATTCCGGAACGAAAAGCAGAAAACTTGACATCGCAAAAGCCTTAACCTAGCTTCCTTACATGCATGCATGCGCATGAGGTATATGTAGGAGCAGACTGAGCCATTGGTCAATCAGGCATTTCCCAAGGGCCTGGAGCTCTGAGCGGCCCACACTCTACATGTTAACTCTACTGAAATACACTGTCAAAGAGGTCTGGTAAACAGTTTTGACCGAGGGCCCTTAATACTCTCGGTCTGCCCCTGTGTATGTGGATTGTTGTAATGAAAAGAAGTGGGACCAAATTATATACCAAAACTAATTCCTTTTCATCAAAACAATCAAAAACATGGATAAATTTTCGTTAGTTACAATTTTCCTTCTCAGAGATTTCCATTAGAATTCTGCTCACATTTAGAATATTTCACAGGAATATAAATATATCGACCCAAAGACTTTGCTGGTGCATTAATTTTATCAATCTGAGAAAGACAAAGGGCAATAATGCCCTCAGTGGGACTTGAACTCCGAACAACAGAGAGAACTAATTACTTAATGATGAAGCCATTTTGTCCAACTCCCTGTAACCCAGCCAACCTCTTGATCCTGACTTAACATAATTCTCATTCAAACTAATTTAACATGTTCCCCTTCCAAGTATTTATTCCACCAATATTTTCATACAGACTCTAAAATATCCTTGGGTTAAAAGGGTTAAGGTTGAGTAAACATTAGCCCTGATTTGCATTAAGAATTAAAACCATATTATGCAAAACAGGGCCTGACTTTTCACACAGTCAACAATCATTAGTTCGGAAGGCTCCCAACCATATTCATTTAATTTACTTCCTGAATAAGAATTTGAAAGCAAATTTAAATTCAACCCCCCCCCCCACCACCACCACCACCACCACCAGTTTTGTTCAGTAATTAGAGTTTATACTCCTGCCATAAAACAATCAACAAAGAAGAAATTTAAAACAGAATTCTTCAACACTATTATGTTAAGTTCAAATAATAACAACAGAGAAAAAGTAAAAAGGAGCAAATACCAAAACTAAATGCAAGTCTTCTAAATTACACAGCTTCATTAGCAACATAGTATTAATTCCATGCCAGCATGGAAAAGAGAGAGAGATGATAATGATGATGATATAGATTATTAAATCCAAGTGGCAGGAGACAGAAATGGTATTTTCAAGAAATAGAACTTCTTCAAATTTTTTCTCCCCTTCAGTTTTCTTTTCCTTTTTAAATTATAATTAGAAAAAAAAAAAATGTACAAATTCAAAATCTACAAAAATTTAACCACAAGATTAGAAGAAACTCGTCCCATGGGGTAACTTAATCCCAATTTCAGAATTCTTGCATTAATTACTGCACAGCTGATACACTGTTTTGTAGTTATGCCCCACACTGGTTCTATTAATTTTATTATAGAAACAAGATTCTGGGTTTCAAAGTTTGGAATTCAAAATCTCTCCAGATTCATTAGCAACATCAATAGCTCTATTATCTCTAACAAACTTCTCTTATAAACCTCTCCTTTTAGCTTGCTAAATAAATATACAAATATACAAATATATATATATATATATATATAAGGATAAGATCGTTAATTTGAATTAAATAATGATCTTATCAAGTGGCCAGCATGGAAATAAAAACCTTCAAAGGTAATAATTATTATTAAAATTATAACTTGGGGTATCTACGAGATACTGCCATGCTGAAAATAGCAGCCAGGATCTGACTCTAAGACCACATTAAGTGTTCATATAATACAAGAAAAGAAAACAAGAAGACAAAATAAAACTAGTAATTATCCAGTAATTTTTTACTAGTTTTATTTTGTCTTTTTGTCTTCTATCCTTGTGCTGTAGGGGCATTTAATGTGGTTTTAGATTCAGATCCCGGCTGCTATTTTCAGCATGGCGGTATCTCATAGATACCCTAAGTTATAATTTTAAATATATACATACATATATATATATATATATATATATATATATATATATATATATATATATATATATATATATATATATATATATATATATATATATATATATATATAAATGTGTGATCATTTGCTTTGTAGAACCTAACAATCTATGCTCGTGAGAGCCTACAATACTCAAACTTATATAAAGACAGCATAAAATAAAAATAAAAATAAAAAACCTGGCTTGATGTGATTAACTAAGTCATGTCATGATTTAATTAAATGCATTTGTTTGATAAATGTAAATAAGAATTTTATGCCAAGGTAATATAAATAAGGCAACAGCTTTTGCAAGCACATTTCTACCTATTAAATATTAAAACTTTGATCTATTATGAAAATCAACTAAGTTTATAGTTTGTTATTGCTAAAAATGTCAAACTTTGATCTCTTGGCATTGTTTTCCTTCAGAATTCTCAGATATTGTGTTAGGAATTTTAATCATGAAAGAAAAAAGAAGAAAAAAAACAAGGAAATAAAATCTCAATCAACTATAAAACAGATTCTAAAACAAACAAACATCAAGACAGATGATATTATTTAACCCAAGGTCAGCCCTCATTGAGCAGACCTGTGCTCCAAGCATGATTCAGTTTTGGCCATCAATACATTTTGTGTGTCAGATCAGAGACTGTTACCTGATTTCATTACAATGGTACTCTGTTCCAATCATTGTACAGTGGCTGTACTGGTAGGGTGTAATTTGAGGGACAAGTGATATATTTCTAACAACCTGAATAGTCACATAGAGGTTCTTCTGTTGGTTTGGCAGGGCAAACCATGATAGAGTTAAGGAACCACAGGTAAAATAAAAGACTTACAATAATGAGTCATTTTTCTAATAAGAATTTTTTTAAATATATATTACTATATTTTTTCCATAGATTATATTACAGTCATGGTGGCAATTAGGATTTCCAGATGGTAATATATCAAATCAGACAAGTTTACCGTTATTCTAAGGTCTGCAGCAGAAGAAAATGAGATAAAGAAAGGAAAAGAAGCTAATAAAACAAGAATGGTATTTACATGAATAAACAGTCCAAGATATACCACTGAAGTAACGAATGAGCGAAGAATTTGAAGGAAATTTTAAGTATACAACAATAACGCCCACCCACAAGCACTTCCTCTCTCTCTCTCTCTCTCTCTCTCTCTCTCTCTCTCTCTCTCTCTCTCTCTCTCTCTCCTCTCTCTCTCTCTCTCTCTCTCTCTCTCTCTCTCTCTCTCTCTCTCTCTCTCTCTCTCTCTCTCTCTCTCTCTCTCTCTCTCTCTCTCTCTCTCTCTCTCTCTTTCCTACTGTTTTCTTCGGAAGTTTTCTTTGCATCCATATGATTTCAGGCAAGTGTTTTCAAGTATAACCCCCAAACTAAATAGAGCTCTCTATGAGAATTTGGTAGATGCCAACTGAGGGAAGCGCTTATTTCGTATGTTGGCTTTTATATTCATTGTGTAGTCTTCTCGTTGGGTGCAGATTTTAAGCAAAACTGTTTTCCATTAAAAAAAAAAAATGTGAAGTTTTAAAAAAAAAAAGTTCCATTGCTTTATAATTGTCTAAGAAAACAAATCAGGTTATTTCGCTTCGAAGGATAAGAGAAATATTTCCCTACTTAGAAACAAGTGAGGATTTTCAACAGCAAGAACAGTGGAGACGCAATGGCCCAGTGGTTAGGGCAGCAGACTCGCGGTTGGAGGATCGCGGTTTCGATTCCCAGACAGGGCGTTGTGTCTGTTTATTGAGCGAAAACACCCAAAAGCTCCACGAGGCTCCGGCAGGGGGTGGTGGCGACCCCTGTTGTACTCTTTCACTCCAACCTTCTCTCACTCTTTCTTCCTGTTTCTTGTCCCCAACTTCCTACGCAACCGCTGAGCCTTGATGCGCATACATCCATCCATTGATGCTCTCGGTGTCAGGGGTTGACCTGCTTTCTCTTCTGCGGGTCTTACGAATAGCACTGCAAGCTCTGGGACGAAGACCGCTTCACTCAACAGCAACAGCAAGAACATGAAGCTTTAGAGAATCCACTTCAATGGATTATATTTTAGCCATGTTAACATGGAAAAGTGACCATTAAAACAATGATGATGGTGCTAACATTCTGAAGTAGATAAAATTATAAGGAAATTTCACAGGCAATAAGCCGATACGTCTTATAAGTATGAATTATGAACTGCTTGCTCATTGTTCATATATCTATAAAACCTGTCAGTTATAGCAGCTTGAAGGAAATGGATACAATGTCGAGATTTACTTAACTGTCTGCTTACAAAGCTAATTATCTATATATTGGTATTAGCATATAGTCTAGAATCCATTCCTTAGAGCCTCCACTCTTGACAGAGTTATAGAAATGCGGATATGATATAAAACATGTCTTGGTCATTTGGGACTTGATAGAGCACATCATACACCAGTTCTAAACACTGTTGATTTCTTCAAGAAACGAATAATAAAACCCGCTCCAACATAGGATATATATATATATATTTATATATATATATATACATACATACATATATATATATATATATATATATATATATACATACATACATATATATATATATATATACATATATATATATATAATGTACTGTACTGGTCCGTGATAGGAAATTCAACAAAAGAAGTATTCCATTTAGTGAGAGATAAATATTATTATTTAAAGATCCCAATACATGTATTAAAGTGCTACAAATAGTTTCATATGTTGAGAAGTCCTCAGACATATTCTTCAGATGCAAACTACATATCATAATGCGTTTCTTCTATTTATTCCATTTCTTTAGTTTGTTATGATATATGGTTTGCACCTGAAGAATATGCATGAGTTCTCTCAACATATGAAAATACTAGTAGCACTTTAATACACGTACTGTCACCTTTAAGTAATAATAATATATATATATAAAATATATATATGTACAGCATATATATAATTGTTAAAGAGGACAACAAACTTTAAGGCAAGGCAAAGATCTCAAGTCATATGCATTATTATTATTGGGAAAAAAAATCCATCCAAACATGGAAATTTGGACATAAAACAATGATGACAAAAGGGTATGTCACGTTCCAATGACAAGGGGGTTGACGAAAAACCCTAAGGGGTTCTGTAGCAAGATCAAAACCAGAACCATGCAACTGAAAACCAAATTTCTTGGCAATGTAGTAATAGTTAGAAAAAAAACTATCAGACTGTTATACCATGATGTAGGTTTGTTCAAATAAAGTTGAATAACACATCACAGAATGGTAGTAATTTTAGTGATGCAAACGTAGATAAATTCCGATACAATTCAAATCAGATACTAACAATAAAAGTGACAAGTTGGTGCTTGAGAATTTAAATTTGACAATACTTCAGCATGTCTTTTTTGTGTGTGTGTGTGTGTGATGGGGATTCTGGAGATAAGAAATAGGCATAATAATGTCTGTGTGAGATTCTTTCACAAGAAGAATGTTCTTAGCAGAGTGAAAGGAATAAAATAAAGTAAAAAGACGATGTGTTAGACGAATTCGTTCTTATTTTAGAGTTGTCAAACTTACTTTGAATCAAAAAATTCATTCTACTAGTGTGACTTTCACATCCAGAAACAAAACTAAATGGTAACACTTTCCACAAGAAGCTATCATCATCATCATCATCATCAACAACATCGTCATCATCATCATCAACATTGTCATCATCATCATCGTCATCGTCATCATCATCGTCATCATCATCACCATCATCAACATCGTCATCATCATCATCGTCATCATCATCACCAACATCATCATCACCATCATCAACATCGTCATCATCATCGTCGTCATCATCATCATCAACATCATCATCATCACTATCAGCAGGAGCATCACATTTTATCAATCCCACCTTTTCTTTTCTTTTTTTTTTTTGTTTAAACTGATATAGGCTTGAATGGCATTGCAACACATCTTATACAGTTTAATCCTGTAATATCATGTCTGTGAAATATATATATGTATATATATATATATATATATATATATATATATATATATATTTTTTTTTTAAACTTAATCTTATTATCCATATCTGCCAATGAAGAATTACTGTAGTTGCCTGGACAATATTTTCAAGAGTAACAGACAACTGAAGCATCACCAGTAGAACTGTTAACATAATAATGTGCACTCTGTACTGTTACAAGCCACAGCTCCTGAGTGTATTGAGTACACAGTCATAGCTAGCAGAATACACAGCTCATTGCAAGGGAAACCTAGGACACTAAAGATTCATGACCAGTAAGCTCTTTGTCATCAATTCACCACACGGAAAGTTCACCGTCACCAAATAGTTTTTAACTATTAATGGTGAGACACTACGAATATATTTTCTTGGTAAACTTACCACACATTGAACTTTCCTCATGGTGATCTTTCTTCACAGTGAATTGTTGGCAGTGAACTTACCTGTAATCCTGAATACTAGTCCTGTCAGTTGTTAACTAATTACTTGTTTTTATCCCTCATCACATAATCATGTCAAGTTGGCATATTAACCTTTTCATTACCAACCCGGCTGAAACTGCCTCTGGTTCTGTAGCACAAATGTCTTCTTTTCAAAAGTTCTGAATTAAAATCTTTCACCAAACTATTTGTGTGCACATGTGTATTTTTAGTGTTAAAACCCTACTGAAAAAACTGAATAGACTTAGAGAGAACTCGAATATAATATTAAATGCAAAATTGACAGGTTGGTAATTAAGAATTAAATTTAAAAATTGTACTGTGTTTAAGTATGTGTGTGTGTGTGTGTGGGTGGGTGTGTTTATCTGTGTGCATATTTTTCTAGTATCAAAAATAAGACAACCAAAATACATTCTACAAGCTTCTTTCATAATGAATTAGAAATCATAACTTTTAATTATTTAAACCTAATCCTATAACGAACACACATATTGATATCTACAAGGCTCTAACAGGCTATGGTTGCATCATATAATTGTATTTCTCTTTCCTGTCAAGGCTATATTACTTGAAGATATTATTCAGAATCTCTTTTCAATCAGGCCTGAAAAATGTCTTGGCCTTCGTCTAATTTAATAACTTTCAAAGCCATTTCACTTCATTCTAAATTGACTGCAGATTGCCTTGGATAATAATTAATAGAGCAAAATTTTTCACTTAACCGACGTTTCTTTTCTAAGTTAAATGATTTTTGAAGCACCGACTTAATAGCACACAATGTTGGAGATATATGTAAGCAATCACAAACACCTACACACATAAGTACACACAAACACACACACACACACACACACACACAGAAGCACACACATGTAGCAGAATCAAAATCTTGAAACGGAGCAGGAATTTAGATATTTGCCTAAAGCTGTATCTTCAAAATATACAGCAATAAAAATTCTTATTATATTAATTGATATTCATGACAGAGAATAACAACGAAAATTATTAACTGTTTGTGACATAATTATCTTTTTACTTTTATATGGAATACTTGAGAGACTCGAGAAGAATGAGGAGGGGGAGAAGAAGACAAAAATCTTGTAATTAAAACTTTGTATAAAAATCAAAATAAGTTACGTATTCAGTAATTTAAATGTTTCATCGATTAGAAATTGCTTTCAGTATTAAAACGGTGTGACAGGTAATACAAATTGATTATGCATAGCAGCAAAGAAAGCAATAGCTATTAAAAAGAAAAAACAACGGAATTAAAACAATTATTTGATATAAAACATATCGATACCAAGTCTGTTTAATTCATTCTCTACATATGCATATATTTATAATATATAAGCATATGTATGTGTGTGTGTGAATGTATGTATATATATATTTTTCTCTCCTTGTTTTTTTCTGTGTCCCTTTCTGTAGAGGAGCGTAGGCTCAAAACGTAGAAGACTTTTTCTATTCCTGAGCGTTATACAAATACATCTGTTCGTTTTGTACACCACCTGTCTTCGTCTTTTGTTTTTTTCATAAAAATCTCCCTATATATATATATATATATATATATACATATATATATATATATCATGATGATGATATACATATATATATACATATATTTCTCTTTAATTTAATTAAAAAGAATAAAATATATTCTATATTGCTTTTTTCATTTTTTTTTTTCCAACAGAAATTTTCTGGAATGTGATATGGGAAGTTTACCAGTCTCACCAAAACCTCCATCAACCTGAATAAAATACACAGAAGCCAAAAATTCAAGGCCATGGGTAAACCAATCAGGTGAGAATTGAAACACCGACAGCGGCACTGTTTCTCGTCAAATTAAGAAGACCAGCAAACTGTTTGGTTGCGGAAATGTAACATTGAAAGCCAACAGTGCGTCACTCAAGGAACATCAAAGAGAAGTGATACAGCATCAATTAATATTAATCTCAATGAAAGAGATTCTGATGAAACGTAAAGTGGTTTTGAATATTTAGCATTTCTAATATTCAAAACAAAAATTCTTCTTCTTTCTCTCCCTCCCACCTCTTCCTTGGAAGATACTGCTCTCAAACAACAACAACCACTACTACTACTACTACTACTATCACCACCACCCATGGAAGATTGGATTAAACACTTATTGGACATTTAAATCCATGAATAAAAAGAACAAGGTAACAGAAAATATATGCATGAATTTATCTGGATTATTTCTCATATTGGATTATAAATTCTTTTTCTGTTTTACTTTTTATTCCAAAGAATAACGGACCAACCTGCTCAGCATAATGTTCTTAAATGATTCCTACGACAACATGGAATACGCAGCCAATATGTCACTGTGGGAGAATGTCTCCTCAATAGCCACAAGTCTGACTGACGTTACGTCAAACAACAGCACCTTTGAAGATCCAGAACGCAGTGGGTTTATGAAATTCTCTGCTGTGTATGAGAAAGCCCATGGTTATATTAGTGTCACTGTTTGTATATTTGGAGTAATTTCAAACATATTGAATATTTTTGTGTTGACAAGAAAACACATGATTTCTCCTACTAATTATATTTTAACAGCTCTAGCAATTTTTGATATGTTCACGATGACCACATATATCCCATATGCTACATACCTTTATATTTTTGCTTCTCCTAGCCAAAGTTCCTATCATCCATATGCATGGGTGCTATTCATTGTTATTCACAACAACTTTATCATAACTTGCCATACCATAGCCCTTTGGTTAACTGTCTCGTTGGCAGTTTTCCGATATATCTTTGTCTGTCATCACACACAAGCACCGACGCTCTGCAACTTAGCCCGCTCGAAACTCACAGTTTTGATAACAGTTGGAATAAACATCTTGTTTTGTATACCTAACTATGCACAATACGTCGTCAGCGAGATGCCACCAGACGGCGACCATACTTCATACTGGATATCTCAACGGGATCTTCCGCCTATCTTTTTCACTATAACATATTGGCTTTTCGGTGTCTTGATGAAGGTAGCCCCGTGCACGTTTTTGACAATCCTCAGTGCTATCTTAATACATGCAATGCATAAAGCAGAAAAACGAAAAGCTCGTCTCCATTCACAAGGCTCCCGGGCTACACAAGAATCTTCTAGCACAGAAAGCAACAGAACAACAAAGATGCTTATAGCGGTGGTCTTATCAGTGGTTATTACTGAGTTGCCACAAGGAATACTTGCTCTGATAAGTGGCATCAACCAAGATTTTTTCTCAAATGTTTATGTGCCTTTAGGAGATGTAATGGATATTCTGGTACTAATTAACAGTGCAATTAATTTTATTCTTTACTGTATTATGAGTCAGGCTTTCCGAAAAACATTCAGGACTCACATCTTTAACGTTTGTGTAAATAATGTTCGGAATCGAACTAACAAGAATGGCGTAACGTATAGTTCAATTCAAACAGAAGTGACACAAGTATAGAATAATTTAAATTAAAACAAAAAAAAAAATGGAATAAAAATGGAATAAAAAAAATGAAAAAAAAATTCCAAATTCTAGAACAATGTGATTTAAAGTTAGTTATTTCTTCCAACTAAATCATTTCATTTTAGTAAACATTTAAAAAGTCATTTCAAAAACAATATGTGAACAGATACATGAAGAAATAACGAATATTAAAAATATCGAACAGATTTAAATCACGTCTGGCCCATTACCGAGGAGATATACTTAGCAGATAAACAACTGTTTCTCAAGGATTTGAGAAATCATTCGTAGATGGCGCTCATGTTCAGCACTTAGAAACCAAACACAAACAAAAAGCACTATCTTTATCTTTCCAATATTAAAGTATAATTTAAACATTTAAATTTGGACTGTTTTGACAATAACTTCGTTTATGGTTATTATGCTGATATTAGTAAATAAATTTATTTTCAAATTATCAAAAATTTAACTAAAAAACAAAAACAAGCCGTTATAACTTCGGATTTATTATTATCATCATTATTATTATTATTATCGGTTTCGTTTTGTTTTAACATTTATGGTCGTGAGTTTCCTTAACAGACAGACAGATATTAAATCGCTAAAGCATACTGATAGGAATTGTTAAAACAAAATGCGAAAAATAGAAGCCAAAATGCTACATAAAAGCTACAGAGATGGTTCGGTGAACCACGAAATACACCAAACCCAATCACTTTTTAAACCCCTGGGAAGCACAAGTAAGACCTAATGCTGTTCACATCTGTGTGACAATGCTGCTGCTGTTACGCACACACACATATGTACACATACACACATACATACATTGAGAATCTGAGATTGCATTCAAAAGAAGGTCATTTGACCGATAGGCAAAATACCTGACCATTAACTCACAGACATACCGTTACTTCTCTTCGCCTCACCTGACACTAGACTATGCTCCTCTGAACTAGCTAACTGCCTACCTTTGCCACCCAGATCTTTTGTTTGTCCAATGTGCATTTCTTCTTGTCCTATCGCCCTTACTGAGTCCCCCCCTCCTGGATCCTGCATTAAACACTTTGGTCAGTCCTTCCTTCTCAGAACAGTAAGCTTTAAGACTTCCTTCCCGCTATTCTTGAAGCTGGACATAACAATCCTGTCAACCTCACCAGCATGTGCAAATCTATGAAACACAAGAGCATTGACAGCCCTTCTCCCTTCAACTATATCATCATCATCGTTTAACATCCGCTTTCCATGCTAGCATGGGTTGGATGATTTGACAGAGGACTGGTGAACCAGATGGCTGCACCAAGTTTCAATCGGATCTGGCAGAGTTTCTACAGTTGGATGCCCTTCCTAATGCCAACCACCCCAAGAGGGGTTGGCATTAGGAAGAGTGGTTATATATTATATAAAATGTAACATTGAGCTTGTTGGATCAGAAAATAGCAAAAGTCTCTGTAAAATTGAAGATAAATAACACAAATATGAATCTGCGCTAATTTCTATATTTGAAAGCTGACCCCCAAAACATAGATCAATAAATAATATTAAGTATTTAATCAAAATTAATGTTTTTAATTGTGCAATATTTTGCAATATTCTAGGATGTAACAGTGTTTGAATTTTGGTAGTTTTGGAAACAGGATTGTGTGAGAATTAGTACATATCAGGATAGAAGGTTGGCAGATGAGATGTCTCGTGGCATCTATGACACTGGCTTCTGCTCTGAGTTCAAATCCTGCCAAAGGATTTGACTTCAGTGAATGGCCCAGGCTAATCACTTGAATGAAGGGCTAAAATTGATTACTGAATCTGTGATAAAGGGTGGAAAAGAAGGATTGCATGCAGGTGTCTGCAACTGAAATCAAACCATGATGGTAATGAATACAAAACAGGGCTTTTACATATATACATGTGCATGTGTGCATGTGTATATGTATGTATAATTTATTTGCAGACCGTATAGAAATGCTGCACAGTGTATACTAACAATAGACATAAATATGATTACAATCTAGAAAACAAATTTACATAGAGACATATTTGAAATTATATGTACATAACTACAAACCATAAACAGTTTTATTTTTTTATTACTTGTTTTTTTTTATATGCAACTCATGGGTAGATCTACTAGTTTATGTTGAAATTGATAAAAAAAAAGTATAAATATATATATATATATATATTTTTATCTGCTCGATATTTCCTTAAGGTATAAAGCCATTTTTGCTAATAGAACCGAATACGTTCGATTGACTCAACATAAATATATTATTTGAAGTACATTATTTTATTACCATTTAAGGAATGAAAACCAGCAGGATCGGAATTCAAGTGTAAGGCATTCCAGCTGAGTACTCATATTCCATATTGCTGTTCCTCTCACCTATGTATATATATATATATATATAAATAAATAAATAAATAAATAAATATATACATATTCATATTTTATATACATATATATATATATATATATAAATATATATTTATATATATATATATGTATATATAGATCACATGCATATATGCATATATACACACATAAATAGGTATATACATACACATCCAAATGATGTAATCATTCAATAAAAAATTTTAATCGTAAATCTCTCAAAACAAGATGAAAAAATGGGGGGGGGAATTGTTACAGTCATGTCGCAACACAGTAACCTGAACAGAGATGGCTTTGTAATAGACAACATCTGGTTCTGTTCATTGAGTGGGAAGGTTGCCTATAGTAAATGTACATGATTTACCAATGCAGTTAATCTGACATTGGTACTTAGCAACAAATGTCCTGAGCATGCACCGAAAAAGTACACTGATGAACAATAAATGGGTTCTCTCTACAGTTACAGCGGTATCTAAGAATTTAAAAAAGGGGTAAAGAAAAAGTGCCATCGAAAGTATGTACCTTTGTAAATGTGCAATTCTGGTTAGGGAAGCATTCCTGATATTAACTCTTTAGAGTTTTCAATACTCAGTCAAATGGTAATGCTTATTTATTCACATTCTGTTGAATTCGGCATTATCTCATAGCTTCAAGATTTCCGTGATGTGATTGTTTATCTTGTGTGCTTTGCAGTAGAGTAGGCCCTACTAAAAGTAGGTGCCAAATGGTTGTGATAAACTGAGTGACAAGTTAAATCTACCACCATATTAGGGCCCAATAGGATGTGAACTTAGAAATCAAAGAGCTTAAAGAAATGCTGCCAAGTGTCCAGTCAGATGTTCCTACAGTTTGACCAACTTAGATGGTATTTTTTCATTGACCCATAAAAGGAAGAACGGCACAGTTGCAGTGGGATTTGAACTCAGAGGGGAGAGAATTGAAACAAATACCATGAAGCAATTTGCCAATGCTCTAAGGGCTCTCCCTAAAAGTTATATTCTTCATATGCACTTTACAAAAACCGCTTTCCAAAACAATCTTTTACATCAAACTAATGACAGAAACACAACACCCCCACCCACCCACGCACACATATGTATGAATATATATATACAAATGCATATATATACATATGTATAAATATAGGTAAATGCACACATGTATATAGATATATATTCTTTTTCTTTTACTCTTTTACTTGTTTCAGTCATTTGACTGCAGCCATACTGGAGCACCATCTTAAGTCAAACAAAACGATCCCAGGACTTATTCTTTATAAGCCTAGTACTTATTCTATCGGTCTCTTTTGCTGAACCACTAAGTTACAGGGACATAGAAACACCAACATCAATTGTCAAGCAATGGTGGGGGCACCAACACAGACACACAAATACACACACACACACACACATACACATATATATATATATATATACACACACATACGACAGGCTTCTTTCAGTTTCTGTCTTCCAAATGCATTCACAAGCTGTAGTAGAAGACACTTGCTCAAGGTGCCACACAGTAGGACTGAACTTGGAATCATGTGATTGGGAAGCAAGCTTCTTACCACACAGCCACTCCTGCACCATATATGTGTATGAATTGCATGATGGCTGTAAATGAGCATCACCATCATACAGGCAGTGTCCTTTATTTCCGATCTTCTAGTGAAACATGTCGGGTAAAATTCCATCTGACCCAGGCCAGCAAGGGCAAGTGGGCACTCAAATGATGATGATGATGATGATGTGCATGCATGTGTGTGTGTATGTGTATAGAGAGAGAGAGAGAGAGCTTGGGAAAGAGACAGACATACAAAGAAGTCTTGTGAAGCAAAGTTATAATGGACATTTCCAAAATAGCTAATTGTTGCAATGGATGGAACTGAGATGTTTGTAACATTTGGATTCAATGCTTGTAAACTTAAGAAACACCTTCCTAATTAAGCCACTTTAATCAGCATTTTCTGATTGAGCTGTCCTATATTTGATATGAAATTACATCTTAATTAAATAAGAATAGAAGTCACACAGTGTAGTGTACCAAACGCTAATGTTACGTCCACGAAGCTCTCTATTTATGTTGTATAAACTACATCGCCACTTTTATATAAGTTTCTTGGAAATTAACAACCATGCTAATTATACATTTGCTTCCAATGCCTCCCTTCTGTTCATAAAACCCACTATTTGATTACAGTTAATTATTTGAATCTCTCTAAGTGTTAAAACAATTTCAGCCAATCTAGAAAGCATTCATTAAAATTTGTGTAAAAATTCCGCAATTGCCTGCGTATAATATTGGACATTAGAGAAAATGACTTAGGTTCTTTTCATTATTATAACTAAAACTAATTTATTTCTGCAAGCATTTAATATCAAAGATAATTAATCAATTCCGTCTTCTGTAATTTAAAAATAAAACTTTATAACCACATTCGATTAAAATGAAATAATTTATGGACTGGATAAAAAATTAAAAAAGACAAAAAATTAAAATAACCTACTTAAAATTCTTTATCTTGTCTAACATTTACAAATTAGATAACAAAATTAAATGAAATTTTAATATGCAATCACAGCTAATAAAAACATTACAGGCAAGGTAGTTAATTTTTGATAGATATTTTGTTTTTGCTTGTAGGAATTAAAATGCAGTGTAGCTTTCAATTTAATTTATCCTTAGGAGCTAAATTCTTAGATAATACAACGGACAACAGCTATTTTCACCACTTTCTTAGTGCATACATCGTTTAAATTTTGTTGTACACAAGTTGCAAAAACAAAGCATGGAGTCTTTAACCACAAAGTAAGATCAATCTTCTCATATCTGCGAAAATGCAAAATTGTTCAACATCTTCAGCGTGTTAATGATCTGTGTCACTTGAAATATAAAACGAAAAAGTATAAAGTGAAAAAAAAAAAAAGGTGATGTATTCATCAATTTCGGATATATTGCTATATCGATTAACGGTATAAAATTTTACAGAGAAAAGGAAATATTCAAACTGAACTCCCAACCACTGGATATGTTATAATAATAATAATAATAATAATAATAATAATAATAATAATAATAATAATAATAATAATAAAAATGTTCAAATTGCAAGGATGTCACTTCATTTCAGGAGATTAAAGCAATTATTTAGTTGTTTGGAAAAAAAAATTTTTTAAAAAAGAGAGAAAAAAAAAAGAAAAATGCATCCAGATTTTTTTTTCTTCCTTTCTAAGCCATTTCAGAAAATATGGCACCCTATAAATTTAGTTAACAACTAAATTTTGATGGATCGTTTCCGACACTGGATACCGATATACGTTTCAGGCACAGGAAATTGGAATTTTACCCTGGACAGATTGTTTCTAAATATGAATTTCAACTTGATTTTTACAAGTGTTTTATCCCCAGTCAATAAATTCTTTCGGATAGCATACAAGTGGTCAGCAGTGAGATTTTCTTACCGATTGCTTAAAAACTCATCAGTCAACGAATATATCTTTAATTATAACATTCTCTTAAAGCCAAACAGAACTAAAACCACAGTCTTTGTAAAAAAAAGAAGAAAAAAAAGAAAAGAAAAATGAAAGAAAAAAAGAAAAAAGACAAAAAAGGAATCATATGCCACAAAACTTTTCCACTAGTGATATTAATTATTTTTTTCCTAGTGTTACCCTTCCACACATATATATATATATATATATATGTATATATATATATATATATATATATATATATATATATATATATATATATATATAGTCCTCTAAGTATTTTAACTGTTATATAAAGTTGTTTTTTATTTTGTTTTGGTTGTTTCCCATGTTTAGATACTTATGGTCAAATGTTAGTTCAAAAGTACCAGAGACGTATCAATATGTTTTTTGCTTGCTCTGGCTGTAATACAATTTCTAAAAATGACAGAAAAAAAATGAATGTGTGGATACACATATATATATACATTTATGTGTGTGTGTATATATATATATATATATATATATATATATATATACATTTATGTGTACATATATATATATATATATATATATATAGACAAATATATATGTGTGTGTGTGTGTGTGTGTGTGTGTAAAACAAACCAAGAGAAAAACAATGGAAGTTATCCATGAAAATGTTTACAGGAATTGTATTTTGACTTCTAGAATGAGTAAAAATTTAAAAAAAAAACAGAAACAGCTTTGCCAAAAAGCAGAGTTGAATTCCATGTAAACTGATATATTTGTTTATTAGATCAATATTATTGGAAACATTTATGTATGTGGAACCTGTTCCAGAAATACTCTATGACAATAATGGATATCATGTCTTTCACTTTGCTTTAGAAATTTAGAAAAACAAAAAAAAAAAGTAACAAAAATATGACTGTACAAGTTTGTTGTTTTTGTTTGTTTTGTTAAGAAATAAAAGTGCACAGATTTATTCAAATTCTATAAAATGTTAAAATTTTCATCAAAGCTTTGCCAAGTGACTTGAGAAGATCATTATTCCTAAGAAGTTTGAATGACAATTAAACAACCACCAAACAAACACACACACACACACACACACACACATACACACACAAAAGAAAAGAAAGAGGAAAATATATGAAATATAATCTAAGAATTGATATAAATTTTCCTTTCTAATATTTGAATAATATTTTTTGTTTTGTCTGAACTTAAAATCTTTCTGTAATTTTATGTTGAAAAATTGAAAACAATACAAAATAATCAAGTTATGTTACTAACATTACATTTTTCTTTTGGCTTTTTTTTTTTTTTTTTGCACATGAGAAACAACAAGTTTTTTGCCTCATGAGAAACTAGGTACTATCTAAGGGACATTCCAAGAAGATTTCATAGGGGTACCTAACGAATAAAAGTGGAAACTAAAAGCTTTTACACAGCAGCACTCTTTACTGAGAACAGTTGAGGAGTTATTTCCTCAGTAGGCCAGTAAAGAATAGTTACAGCATAATGTCTTGCCTTATATTTGAAACTTAGAATGGTTGTTTTGGCCTTGCTGTTGTTGTTGTTGTGCTTCATAACGAGTGATATTTATCATATTGAACTTATGTAAATAAATTGCATTGCTATTTCATTTTGTTACAGAAATAAGCTTTGGGAAGAGATTCGAAATATGTGAAAGTAAGATGCTACTTTCACTTTCCATTTATATATATCGTTAAGAAGAAAAAGAAAAAAAAAAATAATAATTTACATTGCTAATGAGATTTAACTTCAGCAGAAAACTTAGTTTATCCTGCAACCAAAATATACCGTAATTTTTTTAAGTGTATATGTAAGGAATAATTATGTTGTTTCATGATGTGAAAATGCAGTACTCAGGATCATACAGCCATGCATGCTTGAGTGTATATATACTTTGCATATATGGCAGTGTGTGTATGTATATGCTTTGGGGAGGAGAGTAATATGCAGATGACACATGCAGTTCATGATCGCAGGCCAAATATGAAGATTACATCATGTTGCTTAACATGTGTTCAAACTAATTTCCGGTGCCATGTAGCAATGCACAGATCCATTCCATTATTGCTTCATAACCCCTTCTGGAAAATACTTCTCAAAACAGACAATATAAGTGCCATAAAGACCACAGAGTACATGAAAAAAAGGGAGCCAACCAAGAAGATACTACAGAAACACTTCTCAACCAAGGTTCCTCAGAATCTTAAGATGCCATGAAAGATCTTTAGGAATTCTATGAAAAATAAAACGGCTAATTACATGCGAATGCATTTTTGAGTCATTTTGGTGTGATTTTGCAATACACCCTATGATAGGGAAACCTTGGCATTTGTGTGTAGTAAGGAGGTCCCATGGGGGAAAAATGACCTATTAAGAAGAAACTGAAAAAGAATTCCATCTAAATAAAAATTTAAGAGATTTCTTAGAAGTTCTTTAGTACATCCCAGCCTTATGACATAAATCCATTATATTTGAAATATTTTTTAGAAAAGGTCTGAGGTCACCCAGTGAAAACTTTGGTAACCCACATTGAGGTTATGGCCCATCCGTTGCCAAGTCCTGGGTTATATTATAGATTAAATGGGTTAAAGATTAAAAAAAGACTCCGCCGGTTACGACGACGAGGGTCCCAGCTGATACGATCAACGGAACAGCTTGCTCGTGAAATTAACGTGCAAATGGCTGAGCATTCCACAGACACGTGTACCCTTAACGTAGTTCTCGGGGATAATCAGCGTGACACAGAGAGTGACAAGGCTGACCCTTTGAAATACAAGTACAACTCATTTTTGCCAGCTGAGTGGACTGGAGCAACGTGAAATAAAGTGTCTTGCTCAAGGACACAACGCGTCGCCGGGAATCGAACTCACAACCTTACGATCATGAGCCGAATGCCCTAACCACTAAGCCACGCGCCCTCGGGTTAAAGATTAGAACTTAATGAATCATGGTAACAGGCAAGAGTACAAAACTCCCAAGTCTTTACTCATCACAGAAACTGAACTTAACACATTTGTCTGCTTACAGCACAGTGTCCATCATCATCATCATCATCATTTTAATGATAGGGCAGCAAGTTGGCAGAATCATTAGCACGCCTGGCAAAATGCTTAACGGTATTTCAGCTGCAGTTATGTTCTGAGTTCAAATTCCATCGCGGTCAACTTTGTCTTTCACCCTTTTGGGGAGTCAATTATATGAGTACCAGTTACGCACTGGAGTAGATGTAATCAACTTAATCCCTTTGTCTATCCTTGTTTGTCCCCTCTATATTTAACCCCCTGTGGCCAATAAAGAAATAAATATCATTTTAATGATATAAAGTAATGAATTAATGTTAATCAATATAGCCTTAAAGTCCCTTAAAATACTGGATTGCAGTGTTTGGTAGTTTTTTTTTTCCATTTGCTAATTGTAATCAGTATACACTATAAGCCAGAGGTTGGCAGACCATGGTAAATTACCCCACGTGGGGTAAAAATGAAATTTTGGGGGATGACGAGGACTCATCAGACATAAGTAAAATTATATTAAAAAAAACATGTTCCCTGTTGTCTGTGATTTTCTTCCATTCAAATAAAAGGGTTATGTCGGCATAAATAAATATATTTTCAAGTAAGTTAAAAAAGATCCCTGGCCCCTGCTCAAAGCTGTAGTGCTTTTGACATTGATTCATAGATGCATTGTGAGGTGTGTAAGCTATAAACTGAAGTAAAATAAAAATAGCAGCCACTGAAACTCATATCTAAATTATGAACTTGTGAAATGGTAAGATATTTCTTCACATGTTTCAAAAAATTTAATCTTCAGATAAATGGTTGGTCATATAATTCTTATTAGACTGGTAAAATCTGATTATTTCAAACTCATACTCAAAGAACAACATAAAAAGATCTTTATTCAATTTGCTATTGATGGCAGTTGACCAATGACAGTTTAGAAACGACACAAAAGATTTTCAATGGCAACTTTATAAAATTCAAGTAATCTTGAAGCAAAGATGTACAAAAAATCTTTTGCTATCATTTCTCTCTCTCTCTCTCTCTCTCTCTCTCTCTCTCTCTCTCTCTCTCTCTCTCTCTCTCTCACCATTGCATCATGCACTGAAGTATGTTTGGTTTGTTTACTCTATATAAAAAAATTTGGTAAACTTTCCATTGATAATTCTTTCGTTATCATATTTCCACCCAAACACCATCACCTGCATCTCAGTTAATTTCGAAAATAACTTTGGCATCATTAAGCTGGCGTCTGGAACAACTTAAAATAAAATTTCGATGGAAGATTTAGGGAGAGAAAAAAAAAAAAAGTGAGATCACTTTAAAACACCAAGTTTTTGTACACCAGAGCCAGGGACAGTCTCAGACAGACTGGTATGAAAATGACAAAAGGAGCACTTTCAAAAGTACTGGTGGCGGTTGTGCTCTCTCTACTCCAAGTTCCAAGAAAAAACAAATATTAAATTTAGCATAAGGGGCCCCAAAACATAATAAATTTAGTTTAAGTCAAAGAAACATTTTTTTTCGTTACAGTCCTGTCAAATCAGGTGACAGTAAAACATCTTACGAGGTGTCTTTCCGTAATTGTGTTATAATGTTTTCAGAAAGTATGATCCTGCTAAAAAGATATCTACAACGATATTATGATGAAGAATTTGTCTTTGTTTCTGTACAAATAATGTGTCAAAGACTCTTTACATTCTGTTAGATACGACTGTTAGCTCATTTATTATTACAAGTCATTAAAATGAACAGAATGCAGAATTTAAAATCACAAATGTGAAGTACAATGCAAATGTTTAAATATTCTCTCGGGTTTATTGATTGGAAATCGCACCCACTTTGCTAGTATTGACACTTTATTGAACAGCACTGACTTAAATGGAACATGAAGGATGATGATCTCGCTGTCAGGGCCAAAGCGCCAACATTTGCAGAATGATGTTCTGCAATAATAATCTAACTTAAACAAAAATGTCCACAGTGTGCTGTGCCAATCAAACAACATGTCATCTTTGGACTTTCAAAATTATGTCGGAATTGTTCATATAAGAGGAATTTGTTTACATAGCATTAATGTTTTGCGTGTTGTGTGTATACGGAGGATAACTAGTTATTCTACAACATTCTCTCTCTCACTCTCTCTCTCTGTATATATATAGATATATGCATGCACGCACACGTACATACAAAGTTATATGCATATATATATGTGTGTGTATATATGTTTATGTGTGTATCAATGTGTACACAAATCTCTGTCTGTCTGTATATATGTATGAATATATGTATATACGTGCATGCACACATACATATGTACAAAGTTATATGCATATATAAATGTGTGTATATATGTATATGTACATGTGTGTGTGTATCAATGTGTACACAAATCTCTCTCTCTCTCTCTCTCTCTCTCTCTCTCTCTCTCTCTCCCTATGTGTGTGTGTTAGTGTATGCGTTTGTACAGGCACACCCCTACATCCCCCCCCACCAAACACACACACATTTTTCAATGACTGTTTTCATTTTTCATTTACCAGCTACAGTATGCAACAGATAATGAAAAGCTGTTAAAAGTCAAACAATACCTGCATCGAAAGCATTTTAAAGTAAGGAAGCCCTTACACAGAGTAAATTCTACTCTCTAGTCAACACAGGAATTTGCCCAAAAAGGAAAACGAGATACATACACACACACATACATACATGCACATATGCATGCATACATACATACACACACACACACACACACACACACACACATACATGCACATATATATATATTTCATGTTTTACTTGTTTCAGGCATTACACTGTTGCCATGCTGGAGCAGGCAAACAAATCAACCCCGATACTATATTTGTTTTTTTCAAGCCTGGAACTTATTCTGTCAGTCTCTCTTGCTTCAATGCTATTGTTATGGGGACATAAACACACCAATGCCGGTTGTTAAGTAGTGGTGGTAGACAAACATAGACACACACACAAATACACACACATACATATATATCACCGTGATCACTGTCACCATGACTGACCAGGCTATCAGATGTTGCTACTCATCACTGGTCACAATGTGCTTTGCATTGTTTTAGCCTTCAAATGACGCCACCCTGCTGGCTAAGCAAGCAGGCCAACAGAAGAAAGAGTGAGAGAAAGTTGTGGCGAAAGAGTACAGCAGGGATCGCCACCACCCCCTACCAGAACCTCGTGGAGCTTTAGGTGTTTTCGCTCAATAAACACTCACAACACCTGGTCTGGGAATCGAAATCGTGAGTCCGCTGCCCTAACCACTGGGCCATTGCGCCTCCACACACACACACAGATATATATATACAATGAGCTTTGTTCAGTTTCTGTCAGGCAAATCCACTTACAAGGTTTTGCACAACTCAAGGCTGTACTAGAAAACCCTTGCTCAAAGTGCCATGTAGTAGGAGCAAACACAGAACCAGGAGACTGGAAAGCAAACTTTAACCACACAGAATATGTGAGTGCTTGAGTATGTATGCATGAATGCATGAGTACACATACACACACAAACACATATATATAATCAGATAAAGACAGCAGTTTCATAATGAAGCTAGAAAACAAACACATGTTTACTTTGCAAGGGAGTGGTGGAGTGGAAAGGAGTCCAGCCGTGCTCTTCATACACCAAAGCAAATTTACAGGATGTAGTTTTATTGACAGTGGTGAGAGCAAGCTGAGAGATGAGGAAACAAAACCCTGAGCTGAGAATTTGAATCGGAACAGACATGCAATGATAAATGACCTACCTGAAAGCAGGTAGTTTGATCTGGAGTAGATCGACAAATACAATGTGATTAGCTGGGCTTCAGCTAAAATGCTTCCTCTACCGTTATGAATACGGCTGAATGGAATGAAATGGTAACAAATAAAAGGAATGATACTAATGGTCGCGCATAATGTAACTAGCAATATAATTTATAGACCGAATTGTGGTTAAAATGCTTGCAACAAATCTATATTTTTTTTTAGGAGACAGTATCAGAATATTCCAGAACTTCTCTTAATTAGCGCTTTAAGAGATGCCGATGCCAAAAGTTTATGCTATCATCATTGTGTCAGTAATTCCTATTACCATCGCTATTATTATTACTGCCATCCTTGTGGTTATCATCATCATCATCATCATCATCATTATTATTATTATTATTATTATTATTATTGTTATTGTTATTAATTACAACCATTATTATCATATCGTCATCAACATTTAGAACATTATTCTGAGACATTCTGTTATCTTTGT
>NC_043007.1:1669940-1707440 GCF_006345805.1 Octopus sinensis | reverse complement strand
ATTTTGATAACAATAACCAGATGACTGAATTAAGCAGGGGGGAAATAAGTATATGTTAGTCTTGTGGCACAAAGAGTATACATAGAACACACACAAGTTTACATTAAAAATGAAAGATACATATTTTTGCACACACCTCTATATTTGTATGTATCCAAATATTCACAGACTCATATATACATCTATACACACATATAGAATGCTTTTTTTCCATTTACTGCATTCAGAGCATACTTCATTTTCAGTTGCAAACTAAAATAGCGTACATTCACAAAACGCTGTACACATATGTGTGCGCATCTGGCGTAAGTCTTGTGTGCATGAGTGTGGATGCATGCATGTGTGTTTGCATTCATACGTATGTCTGTGTGTTCGTTTCTGTTCATATGTTTATAATCTTCCATTGTCTGTCTTTTATCAGAGAACGGAAGTTGCTTTTCTATGTTGATATAAGAATCGAAATTTTACTGTCTAACAAGCATACACACTCAGACATATATATTTAAACATTACAAAGCCATACTGTGGGTAAAATAAGAATGTAAACACATTATTTCTATACTGCTGATGTGCAGGCAAAAGAGAGAAGGAATCTTCCGATGGACCATTTCACAGTGTATTGATCACTGCTCAGAGAAGACATATCTAGCTTCCTTCCCTAATTAACAGCATACTTGGGTGCTGTACAATACAGTCATAAATTAGTTTAGCACCGTGGTGGATCGCTCTACTCACACCTCCATCACTAAGCATCACTTAGGTTTTAATACTATGACACAATTTATTGCAATCCCTTCAGGCTACACACTAATGAAGAGAAATAACCCAGAAACCGCGATACACAGACGTTGTTTTGAGCTGAGTGGGGGTGCTACATTCCCTTGTTCAAAAATATAAGGACAACACAGATTGTGTCATATAGCCAGCTGGAGATGATGTCTCCTGAGGCTAAATTACAGCAACATTTGCCCTAAACCAGGACTGCCATGTTATGCTGGCAAATAATCTTTACTCCAAAGTCCTGTTGCTGAATATCTCTTGTTGTGAGATTCATAAATAGTAATTTTCTAACACCATTTTCTATTCAACTTTCTGACCTGACCATATCACGGTACTTCTTACTTTACTCAGCCCCCTCCTTTATTCTCTCTTCATACAATCACCATTTCTGACCGCTATGGTCACCTCCCCCGTATATGTATAGCATTGAGTCTCTTGCACCATATATAGCAGTCCTGTCTCTTTTGGTTACCCTTTTCATCCCCTGTCTATCCCCTTACGCATTGCAATGTGACCCGTTTAAATAAAAGGTTTTTCTCTCATGCTAAATGGCAGATTGGACTTTAATTATGTATGAAGTACTTTGCTGTATGGATTTTGAAGGTAGAAATTCTTCAAAAGCTCAAAAGAAATGATGCAAGCATGTTCTGCAGGATGGATAATGCTAGCATATACGAACAACACAATACGAGTTGAGTGCAAAAATAAGATGAAGAATAACCAGATGAAACAAGCAAACAGACGTTTGTTTTCTGCTATGGACATACGACATGTGTTTCAACAAATATGTAACCATCAAAGTGGTAGGCATCCGTAAAAGTAGAAAAGCTGGCAGAAGAGGTGAACACTGATCTCCAAGAAACAGGAACTCCTTAAGGAGATGACTCATAATTGACAGAAGTAGCAAGACTTTGAAATGGAGCAGAACAGCACAACCAATACAGGAATGGGGTAAAATGTGCACCATGATGTTGTTGTTGATGATGGTGATTATGATAATGTTGATGATGTAGTCTTTAGGACACATACCATTGGAATTCAATGCACTTCCTTGAGTTCGTGACTGAGGTCAAAGATTCTCACAAGGGACCTCAATAACTACATAAGAGGCAAAGTTAAAATTCTTTTATTCTCTTGATTGTTTCAGTCATTTGACTGCAACCATGCTGGAGCACCTCCTCTAGTCGTACAAATCGATCCCAGGACTTATTCTTTGTAAGCCTAGTACTTTTTGTATCGGTCTCTTTTGCCAAACTGCTATGTTACGGGGAAATAAACACAACCAGCATCGGTTGTCAAGCGATGGTGGAGACAAACACACACATACACACAGAGATATATACGACAGGCTTCTTTCAGTTTCCATCAACCAAATCCAATCAGAAGGTTTTGGTCAGCCCGAGGCTATAGTAGAAAAGACTTGACCAAGGTGCCACTTAAAGTAACGACATAGGTCAGTATGAAAAAGGTACAACAGAATCAAACATCAGGAACAGGCCAAACAATGCACATAGATACATACACACACACACACACACACACACACACACACACACACACAATAGTCATCATCATCATCATCATCATCATTATTTAATACCAGTTTTCCATGCTCACAAGAATATAGCTAATTTCCAGACATAGATGTTATTTTTTCAGGACACTGTTACTTCAGGATGCCAATCTTTGCAGCAATAGGCAAATGGCTGCTATAAACACATGTGGCACTGGTGAAGCCAGTAGCTGCAAATAACATGTAGTGAAGGAGTGAAATGGCCAAGTTCATTTTTAGTGCAATTATTTGGATTTCTTCCAAAGGTTTTACAGAACGCAATGGAACTCAATTATGCTATAAAGCAGAGTGGTTGTAGGAATTAAGGAAAAGTACAACTGATTCCTTTCAACAGGTTAATAACTAGGGTTAGATGTTTCTCACAACATGATATAATATATGCATGGGGGAGAGAGAGAAAGAGATAGTATGTCAGTGTACATTTGTGTGTGTGTGTGTAGATTTTCAACACTTGGTAGCCAAATCCAAAATGGACATAGATGAATGCTATTGTTTTAACTGGGACACTTGCAACTTGGGGACTATAATGCAAGAAACCTAGAGTAATGTTTAAAATCTACAAATAAAGAAAGCATTCATCCACTAACAGTGTATTTAGTACTCAATCACACGGTTTGTTAGTAACATACACACACACATTTTTATTTATTTATGTGTGCGTGTGTATATATATATATATATATATATATATATATATATATATGGTTCAAAATTGTACAAAAGAAAAATCTAAACAAAAGACAGAGACAGGTGAGGAAACAAAGTTTAGAAGAGTTTTTGATTTTTCAAGCCTACACTCTTCTACAGAAAAGAATGCAGGAAAGCAGATGGAGAGAGGGGATAAATGTGTCTGTATTTACAGTTACACACATATATATTTATAAGAGCAAAACAAAATTGAAGAATTAATTTGTTTGCCTAATAACATCATATATTACATAATCTTTACATGAATTCCACAAGCCAAGGTTAGTATGTTGTTACAATGGCAATTGCATAAATACGCTGAAACACCAGATCTTCAAAAGAAAATAATTATCTAGACAATAATTATTTACCAACATCCAGTGCTGGATTAACCATCAAGCACAAAATGCATGTGTTTAGGGCGTCAAAGGAATGTGGCACATCATCATCATCATCATCATCATTTAATGTCTGTGTTCCATGCTAGCATGGATGAGACGTATGACAAGAGCCTACTAAGTCGAAGCCTGCACCAGATTTGTGATTGTTATGGCAGGATTTTTACAGCTGGATGCCCTTCCTAACATCAACTGCTCAGCAGAATGGCACAAGCATAGGTGAGGTGAGTAGTGCTTTTTACGTGGCACAAGCATAGGGGAGGTTAGTTTTGGTATGGTTTTTACAGCTGAATGCCCTTCTAAACACCAACAACTTTACAGTGTGGACTGGGTACTTTTAAGTGGCACCTGCACTGACAGGATCACCAAGTACTTGCAAGACAAAAACTTTTAAGAGGGGAGGAGGCATTGGAGGAGGTGATGATGAAAAAGTTATAGTGAGACAGATACAGGTATCTTGTTGTAGAGGAAGTCCAAGGTTACCCAGAAATAGTAAATGGTTTACAGCACAAAAGAAATCACTTTAAACTTGTTAAAATATTTGAAGTGGTTTATATGGTTGGAAATATAAATTTGAAGTGTCCATGGTGTCATAATGAGGATCTGATCCAAGAAGTTACAATTAACGAAAAAAGAAACAGGGCAAGGGAGCTTTACAAATATTAAACAAAGTGAAAGTATACAAAGATAGACATTATTTTCCATTTTACTCTTAACTTTGCTTCGTGTTGTAAAATAAAAATTCATTTTATGGTTTATTATTGTTTATATTTTGAATTACGTATATATGGGGGCACCCAAGTCTTTTAAGTGTTTAGGGGCCCCCATGGGTCTTAATCTGGCCCTGACAACATCATTTGGTTGACAGAGCTATGTTGGACTTGTGAATAAACTTGAGAGAACATTATACAGCAGTTAAGGAAAGGAAAGCTATTATTTATCTTTCATCAGTGAAATGACGACAGAAAGAAAGGAGGAAGAACAACTGTGGTCAGGATGTCAAAGGATAAAAAGGAAGGTCTACTGCATGAGCTGTCTTACATCATAGAAAATTCCAATTTAACAATGATAAATGGTATAGAAAACAGTAGCAGAGACAGCAAGATAAAATTTGGATTGAGACAAACACGCACACACATGCTCACACACCAACATATAGGAATATATAACTCATGTATTAACACCTAATCACGTATGCATCTATATGCATATGTTTAGGCATAAACATCTAGATCAGTGGTTCCCAAAGTGGGTGGTATTGCAACTCTTGGTGGGGGTGGAAAGTTCCAAGGGGCCATTGAAGAAAAGGGAAGCAACAATGGGGTAGTGATTACAAAACCTTACGCTCGTTTTGAGGAATGCATTTGTATTGGGCGAGTATTCCAGCCAATACAAATAGTCACATTTCCCTCATCAAAGGTACAACTAAATTGATTAAGATAGCTCAAAAATTGAGAAAGCCTTAAATATTTTCCTACTTACAGAACTTGAAGTCATACCAAGCAATGTTACATTTTTTTTTTTAAATATTATAGTATTTTTTAAAAAGTTTGCAAGGATATAGCAAGGCTTTGATAAAGGGACTTGACCTACGAAAATCTGTCACCCTCTTTGACTTTTGATTTTTGCTATATATATATATATATATATATATATATATATTTTAGTCAGGGTGGAGGGCAGTACCCATGATAATCTGTAGAGCCAGCAAGATTTGTGGGAAAGGAGGAAGAAGGTATCCAGAAATTGGAAACTTGGTCCAAATGCAAGCAATAGGCTGGACCCTTCTAAAGAGATCCAGAGTGTTAAGTAGTGGTGTTCAACTGGACAATGGATTAAGTCTGCCACCCAGATAGACTATTGTGGGATCTAGACTTGGAATGCAAAATGCTGGAACACTTACTGCAAGGCATCCTGCTTGGTGGTCTTAGAATTCTGTAAAATCTACTTCTCTGACTTACTTTTGTTTTTTGAAGCCCCAAGAGATGAAAATTAAAACTGACTTCAGTGAAATTTGAACTCAAATTTCTGAATAATCAACAAAGTGAACACTCAGAATAATGATAGAAGAAGCTTCAGATTCTAATAAAATATGCACACACTGATAGACTGACACACACATCTATACAAAGATATGTATGTGTGTATGAATGTATGTATGTGGGTGTGTGTGTATATATCATTATCATCATCATCATCATCATCATCGTCGTCGTTTAACGTCCGCTTTCCATGCTGGCATGGGTTGGACGATTTGACTGAGAGCTGGCGAGCCAGATGGCTGCACCAGGCTCCAATCTTGATCTGGCAGAGTTTCTACAGCTGGATGCCCTTCCTAATGCCAACCACTCCGTGTATATATATATATATATATATACATATATGAGTAGTTGAATGAATTATCTTGTTATGGATAATTCGGTTAACCGATACCTGGGTAGCAAATTTAATATTTGCTCCTTGGGATCCTGCTACCTTATATACTCCTTATTCCTTCGCAATTAGGAATATGCAGCCTTCGAAACATATGTCGAAAATAAAGGAATTTTGTTAATTCGTCGTTCAACTCCATTCTTTCATATATTTATATATATACATATATATATATATATATACTCATATATATACACGTGTATAAATATATATATATATATGTATAAGTATATATATATATATATACTCATATATATACACGTGTATAAATATATATATATATATATATATATACACACACACACATATATATACGCACACATAAACACACATTAATATACATTTATATATACATGCATACACACTCATACATATACATATTGACACTGTGTGAAATTTGTAATAAATCGTTTCTATAAAAAAATGAATATCAACAATCTTCAGAAGATAATGATAATTAAATATTGCTTGTTAACATTTGTTCTGATACAAAGAAAGAAACGAAGTCGGTTTTATTTGTAGCATTTTCACAAATAAATCCGATTTACTGAAGACTTTCAAATAAAATTAGAGAAAGCACCAACGAAATTTAAGCAATCATTCTCACAAAGACATTTTGACGTGCCAGGTTATTAAAACCAAAATTCTGTAAAACATTAAATTTTGTAAAGTAAATATATTTATATGTCCAATGTTAGAAAAAAAGTAAAAAAAAAAAAAGGGAAGAAATCAATAAATAGATATGAACATAAGAAGTGATCAATTCTGAGATAGTTATATAATAATAATTTACATTACTGTCAGAAAAGTTTTTTAATTTAGAATGTCTGGGTGATAAAATTATAATATTGCATGACAAACGATATTGTGGAAGCTGCTGTCAAATTATGGAATACGAAACTTTGTTTTAAAATGAAGTTCAGCCGTAAAACTAATAACCAAATATTATATGAGTCTTTAATTAAATTAATTATATAGGCGCAGGAGTGACTGTGTGGTAAGTAGCTTGCTTACAAACCACATGGTTTCAGGTTCAGTCCCACTGCATGGCACCTTGGGCAAGTGTCTTCTACCATAGCCTCGGGCTGACCAAAGCCTTGTGAGTGGATTTGGTAGAAGGAAACTGAAAGAAGTCTGTCGTATATATGTGTGTGTGTGTGTATATATATATATATATGTGTGTGTGTGTGTGTGTTTGTGTGTCTGTGTTTGTTCCCCCAACATCGCTTGACAACCGATGGTGGTGTGTTTACGTCCCCGTAACTTAGCGGTTCGGCAAAAGAGACTGACAGGCTTACAAAGAATAAGTCCTGGGGTCAGTTTGCTCGATTAAAGGCAGTGCTCCAACATGGCCACAGTCACACGGCTGAAACAAAAGAGAGAGAGTAAAAAGAGTATATTGGTGTGTGGCCTTGTGGTCAGGGTGCTGCACTCACAATTGTGAGATGGTGGGTTCAATTCTCAGGTCGTGTGGTGCATTTTGCTCTCTTGAGTCACATTGTTACATGTTGCTCTGTAATTGCTTTCACATCTGACATGTAGCACACCAGAGGCTTGTACAATCAATCAGGTGGAGGGAGGGAGCTTCTGTGCAGCGCATGCATTTCATCATTAGAAATAAATCATTTGAGCAGGTTCTTCGGTAAAATGTCGCAGAACTGCTTCTCTCACATCAAGAGGCAACCATTAACATAAATCAAATAGAATATCAGGAGAGATGATATCTGAATCGTAAACGCTATCATGAACATTGATTTTTTTGATGTTCACCTTCTGGTGCTTGCATGGTTAGGGTGAAGTTTATTGAAGTAAAATTGTTCTTTGGCAGGATGCTCAGTCCCTTGCCAATTCTCACGTTTCCAACCAAAGTGACATTTACCCTCAACGACCAGACATTATATCATGGCTGGTAGACCCCCTTTGTTGACAAACTCAACCCACCTCCTCGGGTTAGTAGAGGTTACCTTTAACTGAGTCGACACCGTTGCAAACATTCAGGGGAAGTGTTCAGTCAAAAGCAACTCAGACCACTGGCATAGTTCTCCCTACAGCTGAACCCTAAAAATTGTGGGGTCCTCCCACTTTCATTCCTCCTACTATTTCCAGAGACCCTACAGAATGATCTTAGCAGTGCTCCTCCACACCTTTTGAGACTAAAAAATACATTTAGAAATATTAGATCCAAACCAGTCCAATGCCATAATTCTATAAAGTGATAAACATCTAATAACAAGGAAGACCCTGTAAAATGGTTGGTGAAGAAGGGGAGACTTAAAATGAAGGAGATGATAGTCTTATATTAATGGTATCAAGATAATACACTCTGTAAAGTGATTGATATTAAGAAGGGCATCAAGCACAAGAAGAAGTGGTTGGCTGAACCATGTGAGAATGAAGTAACCCTTTATAAGAATTTGCTTGGAACTTGATCACCTGTCCAACCTATACCAACATAGAAAGTGGAAGCAAAGTGGAAACGATGACGATGATGATGATGATGATGATAGAAAAACATGATGACTCTGAACTTTCAAGTCTTTTATTTTACCATTTCATCCAAAGATTTTTTATGAATAAACAAAGAAACGATTAGTGATGATCAAATGAAAATGTAAGACAGGATACTAATTAACTGAGCCTCAGTATCCATATCTTCAACAATTCTGCCTTGTTGTGCCTGATGAGCTAATAATACAAACATAAACTACTTGTATCAGGTATTAAAACACTTACTATATTTGATGGCCTATAAGATGCACAAGTGCACAGGATGCACCCTAACCTAGGCTATGCTTTTGTAAAATAAATTACCACTAAAATAATGTTTTATTTCCTCCACTTACCTTTGAGCCTACACTGAGTTTTGAGCCTGCACTGATTTTTTAGCCTGCAATGAGTTTTGAGCCTGCATTGAGTTTTGAGTCTACATGGAATTTTGAGCCTACAATCGAGTTTTGAACCTGTGTTAAGTTTTGAATCTGCATTGAGTTTAGAGCGTACATTGAGCTTTGAACCTTCACTGAGTTTTGAGCTTGCATTGAATTTTGAACCGACATTGCATTTTGAACCTGCACTGAGTTTTGAGGCTACACTGAGTTTAGAACCTATATTGAGTGCAGTGGATGCAGGTAGATTTTTAAAGCCATTTTGGGTAAAAAATGGTGTGTGTAACAGGCCATCAAATATGGTAATTCATCATGAAAGACTGTCTATTTTAAAGATATCTAAGTTTCTTGGCCATGCATGTTTTTTTTTCTGAATATTGGACATAAAGCATACGTTCTAAGAATATTTATGAGTCAGTATACATACAGATTTTGCTGCAGTTTGGTTTCGAATGGAATAATCTCTAAAGCAGTCGAGTTGATTAAATGCGACAAAAAAGAAATTTTTGAATAAAAAAAAAGGTAAGCAGCTAAGAATTTTGTGAGATGAAAACCCCAATACTAAAAATAAGATATGTAAGGAGTTTCGATAGAAAGTTTCACAAAATAATTTACTGTCATTAAAACAAGTTGCCCTCAAGGCCCGGAGTTGCATGCAGCCTAATGTGTATTGCATTCAAATTTCTTCACAGACAAAATTGAAATTCTTTATCACAAAGACTACATTTCACCAATTTCTTGGCATATAATTTGTGGTGGTTATTGATTTAAATCAACAAAGCTGGATGTGTTTGTCACTAACATAAATTCTAGGTTCTCTAGGTATAGTTTCTTTTTTTTAAATTTTAAATGAATAAACTGTAACTAGAGGATTAAACTACTTTCTTTCAAATAGTTTAAAGAATTCACAATACTGTCCAAAATTCAGTTGCAAAAGTTTCTTCAATTTTAAAAAAAAAAAACTCTTATTAATATAATATACTTCTCTTAAACATTTTTTTCTTTTAAATGCATTTGATTTTTGTTGTTTTGATATGTAGTTTTGTTTTTTTTCCTAAAAGAAGACAAGTTATTTCGTAAAGTTTGCTTGTCGAAGAAAGTTAAAGAAACTTAATAGAGTTTATCTTCTGATTAATTATAAGCATCAGTTATATTCCTTACTTTTCAGAATTCAAAAAATAAAAAGAAAGAAAGAAAGAAAGAAAAGAAAAAAATAACCCTGTCAGTTGAGAGGTACTTGTGGCTCCATCTAGAGAAATTAAATGCAATCTAACTTATAAGATTGGAAAACCCATACAAAACAAATGCAGAGTATAATTCTGTTTGTTAAAATTAAATTAAAAATCTGTGTGCAAGTTTGAGCTCTTAGGCTAAAGAACAAATGGTGATGAATGATATCTATGCTCAAAAGTAAAAAGGAAAAAAAGAGGAGCAACGCTTGATGCCATTCACACACGGGTAGCACGCAATTCTAGATATCAAAGACATATACAGACAGGGCTGTTAAAGACAAGACTATCATATTACATGAAATTGAGATATTAATCTGAAAAGGTTGAAATAGCTTTTGGCATGACATCTACAATTGGTGACATGCACACAGATGGCAAAATCGTTCCTTTAGTTTGATTTCATAAGATTAAGAATAATCATAATTCAATGGACAAATTCAGCTGTCAATGTTGCAATTAGATTATTTGACAATATTTTAAATAAGATAACCCTCTAAGGTGGTAAAGTGGCAGAACCGGTACCAAGTTGGACAAGTCTTTACCAGTATTTCTTCCACCATGACATTCGGAGTTCAAATTCCACTGAGGTCGACTTTGTTCTTATCCTCTCAGGGTTGATAATATAAGTACCAGTTGAACATAGGGGTCAATGTAATTAACTAGATCCAGTCCACCAAAATGTCAGGCCTATTGTAGAAGGGCTAAGATAACACCCCTGACACATACCACCATCTTCACCTCTCTTTCCAACTATGCCCACCCTTATACAATGCAAAGTAGCCATATATATATATCCTCTATTGTAAGATATCAACTTCTGTCTCCAAAAACAATGTCACTACACACAAATTTTTACATTTTCCTAACATGACTATTCGAATATATTCTTTAATCATATAATACAAATCTTCTGTAGTCTTTTCAATCTATTTTGTTTTTTATACATCCGACCACATGCTTTTACATACCTATTTCTTTACTACCCACTAGGGGCTAAACATAGAGGGGACAAACAAAGACAAACATAGGTATTAAGATGATTACATCGACCCCAGTGCATAACTGGTGCTTAATTTATCGACCCTGAAAGGATGAAAGGCAAAGTCGACCTCGGCGGAATTTGAACTCATAATGTAACAGCAGACGAAATACCGCAAAGCATTTCGCCCGGCGTGCTAACGCTTCTGCCAGCTCGCCACTTTTACATACCAACTCTCTCACACACCTATATATATATCACCATCATCATTGTTTAACATCCATCTTACATGCATGCATAGGTAGGATGGTTCACAGGAGTTGGGTAAGTCGAAAAACAACCCTGTGATACTGTGTCTGTTTTGGCAGGGTTTTTACAGCTGGATGCCCTTCCTAACACAAACCACTCCCCAGAATGGACTCAGTGCTTTTTATGAGGCACTAGCACAGGCAAGGTTAAATTGGCATGATCTTTACAGCTGGATGCCCTTCCAAATGCCACCTTTGTCTTATGAAGAAAGGCTGAAGACACTCAACCTTTATTCTCTAGAAAAATGCCGCCGCCATGGTGATCTCATTCTTGCTCACATCATAAGCAGAAAGTGTAACCTCTCGAAAGAGCTATTCTTCACTCCTGCTCCTGAGCATCGGCTACGGGGGGTCACTCCGAAAAGCTCTATCTGCGACGATTTCATATCAATCGAAGGAGAGGGGCTTTCTCCGTCCGGGTTGCAGATCCGTGGAATAAGATGCCGGACAGATAGTGAAGATGCCGATGACCGCTCGGTTCAAAGTCTCCCTTGACCACAAGTGGCCTGAACTCTTTACATGAACACCACCCTGTACATAACTCCATGTCCCCTTACAGGGCCTTGCTTTTTGCTTTTTGTGCCAAAAAATTAACTAACTAACAAACTAACTCTTTACAGTGTGGACTGGATGCTTTTTATGTGACACCAGAGTGTGTGCAAAACGTTTTGTCTGGCACGCTAAAAGCTTGGCCAATTCAGTACCATAGTTAAGCATGCAGTGAAACTAAGTCATATAATTAATTAACAAGACACACTTGATTAATCACACCCAAACACACACACACACACACAAAAACCACGCATAGAGTTTCACTATTGCAATTCCAAATAAGTTCAAGAATGTAAGAGAATTGTGTCTAATTAATGAAAGAAGAAATGTCAAATATTTAGCATGTAATGGCATGAGAGAATTTAAGATTTTCTGCTTTAATACACAAAGGCACAAAACATAAATGTGGAGCAACATATTCACGATGTGCTATATTGATGCATTTAGTTGTGTATTGTGTTTTTACGTTTAATTAAATCTCTAATAGATCAGGGTCTTACAACTTTCCTTATTCAATTTACCTTCTGGCAACTGTATTTTGGAAAATAGATTCTTTTGTTTAGTAATTAGAGTTTACACTCCTGCCATGCTAAGACAATTGCCAATGAGAAAATTTTAAAATACTGCCTTCAAAATCTTTTTTATTTTAATTCTAAGTTCAAATAATAAAAGTAGTGCATAACAATGCTATTTCACATCTTTATGAAGTAATGATGAAGACGTACAAGAACCAAACACAGTCTTCTAAATCACACAGCTCCACCAGCAACACTATAATTAAGAAAGATACAATACCGATCGTTAAATCCAAAATAGTAGAAAGAAAGAAAAACGGTCTTTTTTCTGTTTTTTTTTTTTTCACAAAACAGACCTACTTTAGATTTTATTCTTGAATTCAGATTTTTTAGAAATGATAATTAACGAAAAAAATATGTACAAATCCAGAATGAACGGATGTAATTAGCCAGAATGTAGGAACTCCTGTTATAGACTATATAAATCTTATTATATTGATACCCACTTACTAATAACCACTTCCATGTGTCGTTATTTGTTTTTGTGTTTCCTTAAAGTAGTTGAAGGAATTTTAGGCTTTTTTGTTCTTCGCTCTCATCTACCAATTACATGGCTTGTTTCTTTATAACCGTGAAGTTCTTTCTACGAGTCAACATTATTATCGTTATTAATGGTCAGCTCCAGAGATTCAATTAACTACACAGACTACTCTATAGAATTCATCTCCTATCAATATCTATAGAATTTACTCTTAATATTATTGTTGTTGTTGTCGATGAAAAGCAAGACGAGCAATCAATAATGGAAAACAAAAAAATCAAACCTTAAAGGAACAAAAAAAAAATATATATATGAGAGTCAAAGGGTCGATCTTCGCTGAAAACTAATTAATTACAAAGAATGAGACAAAGAAGAAAGGAAAAGTAGACATTTCATAGGAGACACACTGGCACTTAAAATATGAGGTTGCTGGCATTATTTAACTATTAATCTCTTGTAGCCGCCACCAGCGCTAGTTATCTTCTTTGCATCATACCAAGCTGTTGACAGTAAAATGTCAATCCTTTCTATAGCCTTACAACCATGAAACAATATTTCTAAGAGATAACGAGTGTAATTTGTGTAATCTTCGTTACTACACAACAAAGATTGTTTGAAACATAACAAAAAATGTTTCCCATAAAGATCGGCTGAAATATATCAAATTGGGGGCCTTCAGTTTTTTTTTTGTTTTTTGTTTACTTTCTAAAATGCAAAGAAAAGCTCTAAAATATGTAAAATTTCAAACATTACAAACTGATATATTGCTTTACAAGAAGCGAGCTTTATGATATCAGTTTAAAATTGTTTGTTTTGGTAACAGCAAACTAATGTAATCTTCTCTCAATTAGAAAAGACAAGGAGAAATGGTACTGCATGGGTGAGACTAGAGGAGAACTGTATTACATATGCCAGTCACTGAGATGCTCTACCCATTAGTTTTTTTTTTATCAGTTTATTTTTTATTAGTTTATTTTTCTTTTTATATTGTGCCTTTGTGTCGACATGTGTATCATCATCATCATCGTTTTAAGTCCACTTTCCATGCTAGCATGGGTTGGACGGTTTGACTGGCGTCTGGGAAGCTACGAGGCTGCACCAGGCCCAGACTTTCTACAGCTGGATGCCCTTCCTAATGCCAACCACTCCGTGAGTGTCACCATCATAATTAGACACAGCTGATGAACGCAAATCTAAATTTAACAAATCCATTGGCATTAAAATAAATGACTACACTAATCCAGTACCGAACTTATAACAAATATTCTGAATGCTTTTGTTGCTACACTTCATTTGTAATATATTGCTTTGGTTCACTAATTTTGAAAATAATGAAGAATTTACGGAAATAACAATATCCTTCTTCAACAGGTCTTTAGAACATATACTCACATGGAATTCTGATGCAAAATTTAAAAGTGGATTACTTTGGAGTAGAGATTATTTGCCAACATAACATGGCTGTCCTGGTTTAGGACGAATGTTGCTGTTATTTAGCCCCATCTGGCTATACGACACGATCTGTGTCCTTATATTTTCGAAGAAGGGAATCTAGCACCCCCACTCAGCTGAAAACAATATCTGTGTATCACAACTTCTGTCACATCTGTGTATCACAATGAAGAGAAATAACCCAGAAATCGCGACACACAGATATTGTTTTGTGCTGAGTTGGGGTGCTACATTCCCTTGTTCGAAAATATAAGGACACAGATTGTGTCATATAGCCAGCTGGAGATGATGTCTCCTGGGGCTAAATTACAGCAATATTCGTCCTAAACCAGAACTGCCATGTTATGTTGGCAAACAATCTTTACTCCAAAGTACTGTTGCTGAATATCTCTCGTGAGATTTAAAAATCATAATTTTCTGGATTACTTTCGTATAGGCACTTTATATAATAGAACTAAAGAGAGTCTTGGGTGGGCTGATATCAAAAAAGTTTAAATGAATAAAACCCAAAACCACCACAAGGACTTTCAGAGAAATTACCCATTAAGCTAATGTTTCTAATGGGCTCAGGTGAGGGGATTGAAGAAGTGAGTAGAACAGTTTCCCTGTTTCAGGAACTGCAACTTTTTCCTAACACAGTGGTGAAGAAATGAGATTATATGACAGCAAAATCTATTTTGTCATCTCATTCACAGAGGGAAAACAGGCGCCAAAAGCTTTCACCAAATCTGTTGAGGAGGGAGCTTGTATTTGTGAATTTCAGAACAACTCCTCTTAACCCTTTTTAAATCATCACACTCAAAAAAGACTTCATGTTTAAAAATAATTTCCATTAAAACCTTCAAAAGTTCAGGGCAATTTATGTTGCAAACACAAGTTTAATAATGGTAAAGTTGCAGCACAGAATTTTTGTCAGTGAACAGGTCACGGTCTCAAAGTGACGAAAATATTTTGACAAATTAAATTTAAATGTTAAAATGAATCTAACAGTTTTTATGAGCTTCTTAAATGGCTTATAAACACCATCCACGCTGCAATTGTTTATTTTACTTAATTCTTCATTTCTTTAAAAATTACTCAAACAAAAATCTGTGCATTTCATCAGAAATATGGTAACGGAAGGATTAAGGTCTCTCCTGTCTTTTAAATAAAATGAAGAGTGCAATTGTTTTCTCAACTGGAAAAAAACCCATTAACTCCTTGCATACAATTGCATGTTCTAAGATAATTTTAAAAATAAAATTCACACCTCACTAGTCCTCAGCTAGCAGGAAACTTCCAGTCAATCAATTCATCATTTGTCGTCTTGGTAACAGATTAATATCCAAAGTCCAGCCAAGAACAACTCTCTGTCAGTAATAAACATTTTGTTGTCTGTATAGGCTAAGCTAATTCATTCTACATGACAAATTCCATCAAATTGCGAGCACTGCATGCCTGGGTATGTTGATGACTCTAGGTTGATGTCTAATTCATTGAGGGAGCCATTTATCATCCGTTGAGCTTTAAGGGATTTGGTACTAAACAAAATATTACTTTCTAACTACGTGGTTCTGGGTTCAGTCCCACTGTGTGGCACCTTGGGCAAATACCTTTTACTATAGCCTTGGGCCAACCAAAGCCTTGTGAGTAGATTTGGAAGACAGAAACTGTGTGTCAATGTGTTTGTCCCCCCACCAATACTTGACAACAGATGTTAGTGTATTTATGTCACCAAAACTTAGCAGTTCGGCAAAAGAAATCAATAAAATAAGTACTAGACTTACAAAGAATAAGTCCAGGGGTTGATTTGTTCGACTAAAGGTGGTGGTTGGCGTTAGGAAGGGCATCCAGCTGTAGAAACTCTGCCAGATCAGATTGGAGCCTGGTGCAGCCATCTGGTTCGCCAATCCTCAGTCAAATCATCCAACCCATGCCAGCATGGAAAGCAAACGTTAAACGATGATGATGATGATGATATAATATCGTAATATAAATCATAAATAAATATGGTGAAACACACACAGTCTGGTTTCCTTCCAAGTTCATCACCATGACTGTCCTCACAAATATATCATAATAAAAGTAACTAGTTAAAGTCATTTATATTTGATTACACTTTCAATTACTCGAATTATTAACGAGAAAACACTATTTGAGAGGGTTAGATAATTTTGCTGCTGTTTTGCGTGTGTAAGAATGGCTGTTTATAAGTCTTATTAATATTTGATAGATTAAATAGATTCAATTCTTGCTTGAGGGCAACTTGTCTTGGAAATTACGGTGAGGCAACGAAGCAGACGAGAAGAATTTAGAAATAACTCTAACAGCCAGAAGGAGAAAGAAAAAGCTGTTGGGGGAATAGAGTTTAGGAATAATGGTAAATGAACTTGAAGATTTAGGAAGATAAGTTGGAAAATAAGAGACTTTTGTATAAAACATTTTAAGAAGAAGAAGAAAAAGAAGAAGAAGAAGAAGAAAGAAGAAGAAGAAGAGAAGAAGAAGGAGAAGAAGAGAAGAAGAAGAAGAAGAGAAGAAGAAGAAGAAGAAAGGAAGAAGAAGAAAAGAAGAAGAAGAAGAAGAAGAAGAAGGAAAGAAGAAGAAGAAAAGAAGAAGAAGAAGAAGAAAAGAAGAAGAAGAAGAAGAAGAAGAAGAAGAAGAAGAAGAAGAAAAAGAAGAAGAAGAAGAAGAAGCCTTTCTACTATAGGCACAAGGGACCTGAAAATTTGGAAGAGGGGTAGTCAATTAGATCAAACCCCAGTACGCAACTGGTACTTAATTTATCGACCCCAAAAGGATGAAAGGCAAAGTCAACCTCAGCAGAATTTGAACTCATAACGTAAGGGGAGACGAAATGTTGCTAAGAATTTTGCCCCACGTGCTGACATTTCTGCCAGCTTCCCACTTTAATGATGGTGATGATGATGATGATAACAATAATAATAATAATAACAACAACAACAATAATAATAATAATAAACCACATCATTTCTGACTGTCTAGTCCTTGCCAAATCTGAATATATATGTGTGTATATATTATATATATATATATATATATATTATATATATATATTATATATATATATATATATATATATATATATATATATATATATATATATATATGCACACACATATATATATATATATATATATATATATATATATATATATATATATATATATATATATATATATATATATATATATATATATATATACACATATATATATACAGACATGACAGAGTAAGTGCTTATATCTATTGGACAATGTGCCAACTGTACAACATAAGAACTGACGATGAATGGTATAAACATGTGCCAAAACTGGGTACAAGACAATGACCAGGCCGGAATCATCTGAGACTGGCTTGGTCAAACTAACAAAGAAATGAAAGCTAATTGGCCAGACATAATCAAAGACTGACAAGAAACACTTGCTTCCTGAGAGACGTTCCGGTCCCTTCTGACAAGAATATTGTCTGAAAAGAAGTGGAGGAATTGACAAAGTACCAAGATGTTGAAATTGAAGTATTCAAGATGTGGGGCATGAAGGGGAAAACAATACCAGTAATAACTGAAGCACTAGGCATGATAAAAAAAACCAAAAAAACATATGAACAAAAATGTAGATGGTATTCTTTTATTTGTTTCCATCATTTGACTGTGGCCATGCTGCACCGCCTTTAGTCAAGCAAATCGACCCCAGGACTTATTGCTGCTGCTGATACTACTACTGCTACTACCACTATTACTCTTATTATCATTATTTATTTAACATTGAGTTTCCATGCTATTATGGGCTGAACAGTTTGACAAGAGCTGGTAAGACTAGTGGCCACACCAGGCTCCATCATCTGTTGTACTATGGTTTCTATGGCCAGATGCCCTTCTCAATCTCAAACGCTTTACAGAGTGTACTGGGTGTTTTTGATGTGGAACCAGCAGCAATGCCTTTTATATAGCACCATCACTGGTATCATTTCTGCTGTGGTAGATGTGTCTTCTTCTTGAGTACAGTAAGGAGCCAGGCATCTCAGTCTTTTGTCAGGTTCTTTTGAGTACAACAAAGTACCAGACATCTTGGCCCTGTGCCCTTATATGTAATATTTCATAGTTCTGATATCACAAGCACAAAGCTTATTTTATATGAATTAATTGTGTGAACCCCAACAAATTCAAATGAAGGGGAAATAAAAGCTAACTGAACTCCAAAGAGATGGGGCAACAAATGTGGTTATAATAAAACGAGGAAGTCTATTTCAGTTCCATAACATGACAAAAGTTTGCAAAATATTTTGTACTTTAATGGAAATGTCACTTATCTTAACATCATCATCATCATCTTTGCTTTTACACCTGCTTCTCCATGCTTGCATGGGTCACACAGAACTTACTGAGACAGACTTTTTTTTTATGGCCATATGAATCCCACCCCCATCCCTGTTGTCATCAACCCTCACCCATTTCCAACCAAAGTAATAATTTCCCCATAGCAAAATGTGTTTTCCAGACAAGATCGGAAACAAACGACATCACTTGTTTGACTAGCAAACATATCTACAACCATCACACCATGCCAAAACAAAGACACACACAGACTTACTCGTACATACACTCACATGCACAAACACATTTGCATACACATGCATGCATATATGTATTGCAACAAGACACTACGTATATCATGGCACTCCATCGATTATGACAACAAGGGTTCCAGTTGATCCAATAAACGGAATAGCCACCTCGTAAGTGGCTGAGCACTCCACAGACACGTGTACCCTTCACGTAGTTCTCAGGGAGATTCAGTGTGACACAGAGTGTGACAAGGGTGGTCCACTGAAATACAGGTACAACAGAAACAGGAAGAAAGTGTGAGAGAAATATGTGGTGAAAGAATACAGCAGGGTTCGCCACTGCCAGCTGGCGGAGCCTCATGGAGCATTAGGTGTTTTTGCTCAATAAACACTCACAATAACTGGTCTGGGAATCGAAACCGCGATCCTACGACCATGAGTCCGCTGCCCTAACCACTGGGCCATTGCACCTCCACTCTACATATATATTCAGAGAAGAAAACAAAATCAACCAAATCAACAACTGAGAATTACAAACAGAAACACTCAAAACTGCAGAAGCAGTAAATTTTAAAAGTTTTTGAACAGATTCCAAAACTCGTCAAATTAAGGACGTTATTTCAAAGAAAACAAATTTCGCTGTTTTGTGTTGTTGTCAAATTCATTGTTGCAACTACAAACACACAAACTTACAAATTTCCTAATAATATCTAAAGCACATATGGAAAATAGCGTTCCATGTAAATTACATTATCATCATCATCATTATTATTATTATTATTATTATTATTATTATTATCATTATTATTATTGATGTATTATTTATTTATTATAAATAATAACACCACCAAAAATTTACCAAAAACATCTGTAAATATTCACAATATTACAAGTTAAAACTACCTCCATTTTCTAAAATATGGTCTTCTTTTTTTAATCAAAATTATTGAAGAAATGTTGATACAATTCAAATATCAAAGACTTTCTTTTAAATAGACATATAGACATCAGTAACTTTTTCGGTTTTTTTTTTGGCTAATACTGCAAGATGTTTCTTTTGATGGAATTGCTAATAAATATATTTCACTTAGTGATAATATAGTCTCTTCTGTTCTTTTTAGAATATGAAACCATATCCTACATAAATTCAATTATTACATTAATGTTATTATAGACGAAGTCTTTTAATAAATAAGAATAGAAATGTTTAAAAAAGAAAAAATGAAAGAATTGTGCAAGATTTTATTTTGACTCCAAAAGAACCTTTATTTGCAACACAAATATTCAGATTTATTCACAAATACGACAGTAAACAATACGAAAAAATTGTGGGACTACAGTGATACACACACACACACACTCACATAACCATACAAACATACACACACACATGACCATAATCATACATTAACATGTGACCACACACATACAGAAACAGTACACTATACTAATACCCAAACACCACCACCTTATCATCATCACTATCATCACCATCACCATCATCATCATCATCATCATCATCACCATCATCATCGTCATCATCATCATCATCATCATCATAATCACCATCATCACCATCACCATCATCACCAACATCTACATCATCATCATCATCATCTACATCATCATCATCATCATCACCACCACTATCATCACCATCATCATCATCACCACCACCACCACCATCATTATCATCATCATCACTATCACCACCATCACCATCATCGCCATCACCATCATCAAAACATCATCATCATCATCATAATCACCATCATCATCATCATCATCATCAACATCATCACCATCATCAACATCACCATCATCATCATCACCATCACCACCACCATCATCATCGTCATCATCATCGTCATTTAACGTCTGCTCTCTATGCTGGCAATGGTTGGATGGTTTAACATTGGAGGTGGCTAGCAGGAAGCTGTCCAGACGCCTGCTGTCTGTTGAGGCACAGTTCCTAGGGCTGAATGTCCTTTCTAACGCCAGTGTGACTATTCTAATACACAAACATGTGGCCATACTAACACACATCCATACAACCATATTACTACACAGCCATATAATTATACACATTCACAAACATACGATTCCATCAATGCAAAAACATGACAAGAGGCAATCATATTTCTTATGCCAGCATGGATCTACATCAACACAGTTCCTACCAGAGGCGCAGATTTGGTCAAGATTTTGTTTTTATGGAATACTAATCATTGCCGATGCTTGATACAAGTCTCCTTTCACAACACCAGCCAGCATCCCGTGGCACGTAAAAAGTACCCACTACACTCACGGAGTGGTTGGTGTTGGGAAGGGCATCCAGCTGTAGAAACTCTGCCAGATCAGACTGGAGCCTGGTGCAGCCTCCTGGCTTCCCAGGCCCCGGTTGAATCGTCCAACCCATGCTAGCATAGAAAACAGACGTTAAACAATGATGATGATGATTCTGGTAAGACTGGAACCAATCCAGTTTGGCAGCAGGTATTATCAAAGGTAAAGACATAAAAACATAGGGAACTAGAACAAGAAGTGTAAGGTATCATATTCTGATGTTATAAAACTTCTGTCTCTATGCAGGGACTTTAGACACCCAGAAAAAGTTGAAAGAGAAAACTGACGATTGCAGAGCTTGAAGTTAAAGTAGAGAGAGCCTGAATGGTACACCTAACATGTGTGAAAAAGAAACCCGTGCACAATCAATTACTACCTTAAATTAATGACGAGAGATTAATACAATGTATCTTCAGAAAATAAATACAACCATAAAGATTAGAGTGTCTTTTTTTCTTTTTTTTCAATTAGATATTTCAACAAATGCGGGTGCATGTATGGCTGTATGGTAAGCGGCTTAGTTCCCAACCACATGGTTCTGGGTTCACTCCCACTGTGTGGAACCTTGGGCAAGTGTCTTTTGCTCTAGGGCCAACCAAAGCCTTGTGAGTGGATTTAGTAGAAAGAAACTGAAAGAAACCCGTAGTGTATATCATCATCATCGTCGTCGTCGTTTAACATCCGCTTTCAATGCTTGCAATGGTTGGATGGTTTGACTGAGGACTGGCAAGCCAGATGGCTGCACCACTCTCCAATCTGATCTGGCAAAGTTTCTACAGCTGGATGCCCTTCCTAATGCCAACAACTCCAAGAGTGTAGTGGGTGCTTTTACGTGTCCCCTGGCACAAGGCCCAGTCATGCCATTCTGGCAATGACCATCCTCAAAAGGTGTTTTTTACGTGCTACCTGTATGGGAGTCAATTTGTGGCCCTGACAACGATCACATTTGGATGTGCTTTTCCACTGGCACAAGTGACAATCAGGCTTGAAAAATAAATCCTAAGGTTGATTTATTCAACTAAAACCCTTTCAGGAGGTGCTCCAGCATGGCCGCAGTCAAATGACTTGAAACAAGCAAAAGAATGAAAGAAAGAATACAATCATGTCTGTGCCTACAGAAAGACACTAAATAAATATAACCAAGAAAATAGGTTGCAGCCTCCCTTGCATAAGGGTCAGAGGTTCAAATCACACAAGCATCTCATTGCTTCTATTGCTATGATTTCAGTTTAATAAGTAATCAGAACAGACACGACAAACATCGAACATTTCACACAACTTTCGAATTCACATATTTTCCAGTTCGAAAGTTGTGTGAAATGTAATCAAATTCTCGTGTTCATTTACTTTTCAAACCCCAGTTTAATGATGGTAAAGTTATTTTGCTGCATTCCTCATTGTTTCCAAAATCAACTGAAACAAAACCATGTTATCTGAAGAGAAATATAAGCAACAAACATCATCATCATCATCATCATCATTTAATGTACTTGCCACTGGTTGTGTATGACATTAGACTCAACTGAAATGGAAGTGCAGTAGTTATTCACTTTCAAGTGTCTACAACCATTTCCTAATAAGAGTTGTTATAGCTTCAGTTAATGCACAAAATGACCACACATACATTTTCATTCAACCACAATGGAAACCTTTACATTCAAGACAACTGAAGCATTCGATTCACAAACTAATTGCAAAGAATCCATGTTTTGAAACGCAGAACTTGTGTGCATTCTTTTACAGTATGGATTGTAATTAAGTATCACTCTCATCCAATGCTTTCCTAATAAGCTCCAGATTCAGCTGCAATAAGTTTCCTCATTATGTAATTAAACAACTGAAGCTGCACTAACGATTCAACAATACTAATGAACAGCCTGTGAAATCACCTTTCTGATTGCTATCTTGAACTTTTGTTTCAAACAAATAGATGAACCCTGACATATTTTTATGTGATTTACTTTCAAACTGCATCATGATGTACATTGATATTTGTTTTCATTACAGTAACTTTTTTTTCCTCCCCATCCTATCACAGAGGTAGATTTCTATTGCAGTTTTATCAGTTTTTCATATTGTTGAAAGAATAGCTTTTAAAGCTTTCTTCCTAGAAGTAACGACAGACAACACTAAGAAGTAAAAAAAGCTAACAGGCCTAAAGGCATACCTAGCTACAGTGATCCCTTGCTACTTCATGGTTCAACTATTGCAGATTCAGGACTTTGCAGATTTTTAAAATATATATGAACGTCTAAAGTTTTTCATTAAATCCATTAAAATATTAATAATAAATATTATTTCCTAGTCTGGGAACAACAAAACGAGCGTAAAATAGCAAAAATGCATATACAGGGGTATTTGAACTTAAGACAGGCTGTGATTGATGCAATGGAGAGAGAGACGACGAATCACAGCTTTCTGTTTTGTAATCTGGCCTGTGTAACAGTAACAATGTTTTTTTTTTTTTAAATCTAAAGTGTTATTGCTTAACGGTTATCCTTGTTATTAATAGACTACTGTAATGGGTGGGTTGTTAAGAGTACAGGGAGGGTTTTAAAAGTCCAAATACATGTTAAATAAATGCTGTAAATATGGTGTCCCTACTTTGCAGAAATTCAGTTATCACGGCCGGCCTTGGAACCAATCTACTGCGATAATCGAGGGATCATTGTATTATGTAGATACTGTCATAAAGAGCTGAAGATTTTTTTTTTGATAATTGTAGAGTGGCAATCATTTTGTAAACTAATTTTTAAATGTCTACAAATAAATTACAAGTAAAATAATTGAAACCTTTTGTATCAACCCTGAGACTCTCCATATTTGCACAATATGAACCTAGATACAAGTAGTTCTAAATTAAATCCTGTAATCAAATTCTTGTGTTCCTTTACTTTTCAAACCCCAGTTTAATGATGGTAAAGTTATTTTGCTACATTCTTCATTGCTTCCAAAATTAACTGAAACGTGATCGTTGCCAGAGCCGCTAACTGGCTTCCGTGCCGGTGGCATGTAGGAGGCACCATTCGAGCGTGATTGTTACCAACGTCACTTTACTGGCACCTGTGCCATTGGCATGTGTAAAAAATTCAAGTGAAGTTGTTGCCAGTACCGCTTAACTGGCCCCCGTGCCGGTGGCACGTAAAAGCACCCACTACACTCTCGGAGTGGTTGGCGTTAGGAAAGGCATCCTGCTGTAGAAACTCTGCCAGATCAAGATTGAAGCCTGGTGCAGCCATCTGGTTCACCAGCCCACAGTCAAACTGTCCAACCCATGCTAGCATGGAAAGCGGACGTTAAACGATGATGAAAACCATGTTATTTGAAGAGAAATATAAGCAACAAACAGTTTAAAGAATTCAATAAATTGCGCTAGATACATTTTGGTTAAGAACAGAACTTGTCAGAAATGTTAGTTGCCTTTTTGGGATTTATTTCACACACAACTTGTAAATGGTCGCTGCCAGTTAAAAGAGAACAATATCAGTCCTAGACTAGGTTTTTATTCTGTTTTATGTTAACTCGAATAAAAATTATTTCGTTTTGGGATTTGGCTTGCAAGATTCTTTATATGAGTTCGTGTGTTGAAGCATATTCTGTTGTGTCTGAGGAGAGTCATTTTCTTTTTGTGCCTTACAATGTAACACACTCGCCGGTAAAATTTCCACTTTTTTCTTATTTTTATTTTCCTAAAATTTTCATTGCATCAAGACTATTGAAAAGGTTGCAAGACGCAACGAAAATTTTAGGAAAATAAAAATAAGAAAAAAGTGGAAATTTTACCGGTGAGTTTGTTACATTATAAAGCACAAAAAGAAAATGACTCTCCCCAGACACAACAGAATTGAATAAAATTGATTTGGTATACAAGCAGCATAGAAACTTCTGGCACAGATTCTCAAAAGAGAATGATGCACCAACTTACAAGAGAACAAACGGTGAGAAGAAAAGTTCCAGCATGTCCACAGTCTGCCAGATAAACTTATGAAAGAGTTTAGTATTAAATAAATGATGCAGAACATGAGCAGTGTACACACCATTCAGACAGTTTCTCAAAGAGACCATCGTGTAACAAAATGACACACAGACAAAAAAAACAAAACAAACAAACAGACGGAAAGAAGGAACAGCCCAGCATTGTCACAGTTCACTAGTTTGGAACCAATACAGAGTGTTCAGCAGAATTTGTTATTAACTTAAATAAAAACAATTCGGTACGTGAGCAATATATAAGATTCAAGTACCTGGTGCAGTGAAATTATGTACAAACAAATAAACAGACAGGAAGAGAAAATGCCCCAGCATGACCAAAGTCTTCAAGTTAGAACTAATAAAAGTGACTGATTGAATATATTCTCCAAAATTACATACTTCTCCAGAAGATAATAAACAACACAGAACAGAAATTCAATAATAGTATAGCTTTATGACAAAAATATCGCTTTTGCCCTCACTTGTGGTTGTTCAAATCTGAAAATCTTGTTGAGGTGTTAACCTACAGAGTCAGTGTAAATAAATGGTTGAGCAGCTACTTAAAACTAGAGCATCTATGCTGGCTACAATCAATAGAGGGTCACACACAGGATGAACCAACAGAAGTGGTACTTATTCTATAAGCCTAGAACTTATTCTATCGGTCTCTTTTGTTGAGCTGCTAAGTTACACAGATGTAAACACACCAACTTCAGCTGTCAAAAGATGGTGGGGGACAAACACAGACATATACACATACACAAACATATATATATATATATATATACGATGGGCTTCCTTCAGTTTCGGTCTACCAACTCCACTCACAAGGTTTTGGCCGGCCCGAGGCTATAGTAGAAGACAGTTGCCCAAGGTGCCACTCAGTGGGACTGAACCCGGAACCATGTGGTTGGTAAGCAACCTACTTACCACACAGCCATGCCTATGTCTATTTTATCGAATTTCTATACAGAAATGATGAAATAAATACAAATGTTCAAAACAAATACTTTTTGCCTTAAAACAAAATTAAAAGAAAAAAAATTCCATATGAATAGCTACTTGCATAACCACATTGTCATTTACTCCCTATTCTCCTCCTGCCACCAAGCCTAGTATGTACAGTCATCCAGTAAGTCTTAGTGTTTAACTCATTTAACTCTCTCTTTATATCTCTTTTGCTCTCTCTCTTTCTCTCTCTCTCTCTCTCACTCTATGCATGACTCGAAAAATTAACGCACCAACCTACTCACACTTATAGTAGTTATTATTATATTGCAATCCACTAAACGATATGCCAGAGTAATATACACAACAGACAGGTAGAGGTGAATCTCAATGCTATCCACAATGTTTAAGTATGAAGCAGCTGAAGAAATGATTTATGTATTCATGACACAAACAATAATCCAAACCTCGCAACAATGTTTCCAGAATATGTGAAATGAATTCTCTTAAGATACTTATTTATAGATGATAAAATATCCAAAATGAATCAATTCATATTTTCAACACAAATGTTCAACATGTCTTCTAGAGTCGCAAATTTCATAGACATGTGGTAAAAGTTTCTTGAAGAATGCGAAATTCGAAAAGAAGCATCAGCATAAATGAGTCTGAGAGTGAATCCATGAAAATATACCATTTATCAGAAATATGACAATAAGAGTAATTTACATTATTTACATTATTTACATTTGATAGATATTTGTCCTCATCTTGTTTGTTGTTAACATGTTTTGGCTGATATACCCTCCAGCCTCCTTCAGATGGCTTGGAGAAATTTCAAACCTGGGTTCCCATTCCTAAGGTATTTTTCAATGTTATTATTATTATTATTATTATTATCATTACTTTTTTTTTCTTCTTTCAAATTTGCTTCCATTTCTTGCCGAGTGTCTTCCCGACTCCTAGGGCAAAGAAACTCATAGTATACATTGGTAGGCCATTAAACCAAACTCAGTAGTTCATTCATTTTTTTTTTTTTTTTAAGTTAAATTAAAATACATGAGCAGCAACAGTTCTCACATCGACAATGCTCTTCTCAATACATGTGATGTACCAGTTAAGACAATCTTTTGTACTTCTTGCAGGGATGGTAAACCAGGGATCATTCTCATATAATTTTCGGTTCCCTTCTATCATTATTATCATTATTATTATTATTACTATTATTATTATTATTATTATTCAGGTCACTACCTGCGATTGAACTCATGGCTTGAATAATAATAATAATAATAATAATAATAATAATAATAATAATAATAATAATAATAATTTATGCCCTTGTGCCAGTGGCACATAAAAGTACCCATTACACTCTCAGAGTGGTTGGCATTAGGAAGGGCATCCAGCTGTAGAAACTCTGGCAGATCGGATTGGAGCTTAGTGCAGCCATCTGGTTTGCCAGTCCTCAGTCAAATCGTCCAATCCATGCTAGCATGGAAAGCGGACGTTAAACGATGAATAATAATAATAATAATAATAATAATAATAATAATAATAACATCAAAAAATACCTTAGGAATGAGAACCCAGGTTTGAAATTTCCCCAAGACACCTGATGAAGGCTGGAGGGTATATCAGCTGAAATGTGTTAACAACAAACAAGATGAGGACAAATATCCGTCGAATGTAAATAATGTAAATAAAGTACATAATTCCTCATCTCTTAAATATAGAACTGAATAAGAATAATGTCTTGTTTACAATAATTAAAATTGCATTGATAAATGCATTTTCTAAATATCACGATTTCATTTCAAAACATTGTTTTGAAACAGAAAATATGGTTTGTACGTGCTGTTCTAATCCAAATGTCTTTAAAGAACTCTGGAATTAGCAAACAATTTTAAACACAGTAAGAAGTGAATATCTACTGTAGCTTTATCGAAATGTAAACAATGTTTATATGAACTAAAAAGTCAAAAAAAAAATTACTTTCAAAAAAGTTTATGAAAAACACGAGCGAATATCACAACTGAAAGACAATGAAAAAAAATAAACATTTTCTAAAATCATATTTAGAAAAATAAACATTTAGATTGTAGGATAGATATTTCAGTAAATTAGCAAAAAAGTAAAATTCCATTATTTCAACTTTTTTTTCTTATTTTTTTCTCTCTCTCTCTCTCTCTCTCTCTCTTTTTTGCTAAACATGAAAAACTAATTAATTTTTTTTTTCTTTCTTGTTTACAAAATACGTTCTGCAAAATAATGAAAGATTTGCAAACCTCTAAAAGATGAGCAGTCACTGGCTTCCATAAAACTTCAACTCTGGATAAATTGACAAGTCCTGTCTCAAGAAGTTTAGCTACAGCAAACAGGGAGGGTTCCTGAAAAAAGAGACAATGACAGATATAGCATCATCATCATCATCAACATCATCGTCATTCATATCTATCAAATCTCAGACATGATGGGAAGATAAACTGAAAGAAAAACCAAATCAATACGGAGATAGGGAAACATGCTGCAATGGAAAATTCTTCAGAAGGAAATAAAACCGGAAGAGCAGGAAAAGAAGAGAAAACCAAAATTGGTGTAATCATCGTTAACTATTTCTTGTTGAGCCTTTCTAATCATCACCATTGTTGGGGATGGTACCAGTGTATTGAAGCACCCTAGGCTAGCCCTACAATGATCTGTGTCTTCTCTCAATTATGACTGTTTACTGAATAAAATCAAAGGCAGTAGTTTACAATAGAATGTAGTGTACAGTTATTATATGAGAAGGTCACCTTCCAGTAATCCAATTTTCTGTGACTGTGAAAACATTGTTCCAACAATTACAGCAATTCTTCATTGCCAGATATGGATACGAAGAATAAGGTTAAAAATACATTTGTTACATACAGTTCTAAATTTAAGAGATGAGGAGTTATGTACATTATTTACATTATTTACATCATTTACATTTGACAGATATTTGCCCTCATCTTGTTTGCCCACGGGCATATGACGTAGTGGTTAAGAGTGCAGGCTACTAATACCAAGATTCCGAGTTGAATTTCAGGCAGTGACCTGAATAGTAATAATAATAATAATAATAATAATAATAATAACAACAACATCGAAAAATACCTTGGGAATGAGAACCCAGGTTCGAAATTTCCCCAAGATACCTAATGAAGGCCGGAGGGTATATCAGCCGAAATGTTGTGTTAACAACAAAGAAGATGAGGACAAATATCCGTCGATGGTGCCTTTTACATGCCACCAGCAGAGGAGCCAGTCAGGCAGGTCTGGCATCGATCACATTCGGATAGTGCTTTTTACATGCTGCTGGCACGAGGGCCAGTCAGGGGGTACTGGCATCAGCCACATTTGGATGGTGCCTTTTACAGGAGAGTGTGTGTGGTGTGTCTAATCACAAGGGCCAGTAAGGCGGACCTGGCATTGATTACATTCAGCTAGTACACGTTACATGCCACCAGCATGAGAAACTCACAGTAATTTGTTAAGCATCTCTTTGGACATACCAGGATTCATAACCAATTATTTGGGTATCTGAAAAGCATAGTAAAAACCCCTCATATGTGTGCTTGTGTTGAAATAAGCAAAACGATTTACATGTTTCAACAGGTGTTGACATATGTCTACCTTACACAAAAATGTATAAAAGAAATAAAAAAAAGAAAAAGGGGGTGAAAAACCCAGAAAACTCATTAAAAACTGCGCTACTGCTATCAGCCCTGCAAATTCTCACCCATCGTATTTTGCCAATTGGCAACATACACTATTCATTTAATTCAGGTAAGCTAGGTGAAGACGTAAGGTGCCACTCCCCATTTACCTTTCGGAGCAAACATTAAGAAAGCTGTGAAAGCCGTGAAAACGTTTGCTGTACGAATGAATACATAAGTGATGCTGCAGATTCAGAGATAACGTGAACTGAGAGAAAAACACCTTTATGACAGCATTTATAACAGTTATGATTGGACACACAGACACACACTCTCGTTCTCTTTCCTTTCTCTCCCTCCTCTCTCTCTCTCATTCTCTCTTTCCTCTCTCTCCCTCCTCTCTCTCGTTCTCTCTTTCCTCTCTCCCCCTCTCTCTATCATTTTCTCTTTCCCCTCTCTCTCTCTTTCCCCCTCCCTCTCCCCCTCTCTCTCTCGCTCTCTCTTTCCTCTCTCCCCCCTCTCTCTGTCATTCTCTCTTTCCCCTATCTCCCTCTCTCTCTTTCATTCTCTCTTTCCTCTCTCTCTCATTTTCTCTTTCCCCTCTCTCTCTCCCCCTCTCTCTCTCATTCTCTCTTTCTTCTCTCTCCCTCTCTCTCTTTCCTTCTCCCTCCTCTCTCTCACTCATTCTCTTTTTCCCTCTCTCCCCTCTCTCTCTCCTGTTGTCTCTTTCCTCTCTCCCCCTCCCTCCCTCTCCCATACACACTCACACATTACACAAACTTAGTTTGTCCTTCCTTCCTCTGAATTTCATTTCACTTTAAATTGGATCTGAAACCTCAGAGAAATCCTGCTGCTTTGCCTGACACCAAGAGTGGAAGGAAAACAGCTAGGAATCATTATTAATGGAATGAATGCAAATGATGGGGCATTTTAAAGATGGGAAATGAAGACAACGATGCAAGATAAGCAAAGCTTATTATCATAACATATATATACACGTGTGTGTGTGTGTGTTTGTGGGAATATATGTGTGTTCACACATGCATGTATAATTACAAATATGCTAGAAATGCTTTGCCTTTTAAATTGCATTAGTTCTAACATGTTAAGTGATAATATACCAAACTACATTATTTACATTTGACGGATATGTGACTAGTTTGGTAAAGTTTTATATTTACGAGATGAGGAATTGTGTACATTATGTACATTATTTACATTATTTACATTTGACGGATATTTGTCCTCATCTTGTTTGTTGTTAACATGTTTCGGCTGATACACCCACCAGCCTTCATCGGGTGTGTTGGGGAAATTTCGAACCTAGGTTCTCATTCCTAAGGTATTTTTCGATGTTGTTGTTGTTGTTGTTGTTATTATTGTGGTGAAGCACGACCTTCAAACTTTAAGTCTCACCGAGGAAATGACTAGAGACCGAGACCTTTGGAAGTATGCTGTGCGTGAGAAGACCTGGCAGGACAAGTGAGACCACAACCCATGTCCTCTACATGGGATGTAGCCAGTCCACTTATGCATACCTTTCCTTCTTGAGACACAAAACTCTACTTGTGAAGACCTGTTGAGGCAAGTGAAAATCGAAATCGATCAACATCAATAGAAATTGCAGCTGTGATACCAATGCCAGTGGTACATAAGAGAACCATCCGAACGTGGCCGTTGCCAGTGCCGCCCCGACTGGCCTCGTGCCGGTGGCACGTAAAAAGCACTCACTACACTCACGGAGTGGTTGGCGTTAGGAAGGGCATCCAGCCGTAGAAACACTGCCAGATCAGACTGGGCCTGGTGGCAGCCTTCTGGCTTCCCAGACCCCAGTTGAACCGTCCAACCCATGCTAGCATGGAAAGCGGACGCTAAACGATGATTATTATTATCATTATTATTATTATTATTATTATTAAGGTCACTGCCTGGAATCAAACTCAGAATCTCGGGGATAGTAGCCTGCACTCTTAACCACTACGCCATATGCATGTGGGTCATAATAACAACAATCGTAATAATAATCATAATAAAAATAATAATAATAATAATAGCAACAACAACATTGAAAAATACCTTAGGAAGAAGAACCAATGTTTGAAATTCCCCCAGGACACCTGATGGAGCCTGGAGGGTATATCAGCCGAAATGTTGTGTTAACAATAAACAAGCTGAGGACAAATATCCGTCAAATGTAAATAATGTAAATAATTCCTCATCTCTTAAATATAGAACTGTATACCAAACTAGTCACATTCGTTCACTACCAGACAAACTTCTCAAGAATTCTTTAATACAGTGCTCCCTGCAGATTGTCTTACTTCCAACCTTTCAAGACACCTTCCCCACCCCTGCAACTCTTCCTCTACCCTCTCAATGGAAGTAAACGCTATGCAGAGCAGCACTGTAACACCACAAGCAATGGAATACACTCGCACCACACTGTAAGACACACAGAGCACCAGCATCGGACAACTGTGTCACATGACACAGACAGAAACAAGAGGTCATGGGGTGCACCCAATCAGTGAGAGAACATGAGAATGGATAAATGGTAAGGGTGATTTAACCATTTTCTAAGTAAGATCACTGCCATCCATACATACAGGCTTGTCTTTTACAGGTTGCCGGTGCCACATAAAAGACACTCGTGCCAGCACTGTGTAAGCACACCCATGTTGGTGGCACAAAAATACAAAAGCACCCAGCACATTCCTTAAAGTGGTTGCCATTAGGAAGGGCATCGGGCCATAGAAACCATGCTACAACAGACAATTCTTTTCTACTCTGGGCACAAGGCCCGAGATTTTTGTTGAGGGCGTCAGTCAATTAGATCAGCCCCAGTACACAACTGGTACTTAATTTATCCACTCTGAAAGGATGAAAGGCAAAGTCGACCTCGGCAGAATTTGAACTCAGAAAGTGAAGACGGAAAGAATGCCACTAAGCATTTTGCCTGGTGTGCTAACGGTTCTACCGGCTCTATTGGAGTTGGGACAGACTCCCCACCTGGCCAGCTCAATGTCAAACTATCCAACCCATGCCAGCATGGAAATCAGACATTAAATGATGATGACGATAATGATGACGACGATGACGATGATGATAGCTTTGAATGTGATGGTGGTGGTGGTGGTGGTGGTGATGGTTGTGGTAGTGATGATGATAGCATCAATGATGATGATGATGGCTTTGAATCTGGTGGTGGTGACGACGATAGCATCAATGATGACGATGATGATGATGATGCATGAGTAGGTGTTTGCTTAAATCTAAATGAAATGAAATGTTACATCATCATCATCATCATCATTTAGCATCCGTTTACCAAGACAACAAATGGTGTTATATAATAGGTGGCCATTTACAAAAACCAAAAACAAAAACAAAAAAAAAAGCAATGACGATTACTACAAGACTTTAAAATCGTTTGGTAATTTCAATGATATCACCCTCCACTAATTCATTGGTGTTGTTACGTATCAATATTATTTGGGAACGAGCCAAGAAGAGTGTATCGTCTTACATTCTTTTTTGTTATCAATGGTGACACACAAATTAGTTGAATGATTATTGAGGCATTGGCTTTCATCCTTCTTGCTCTTCTTCTCATTTTTATGTCTGTCATTGATTAACAGTAGAGAGAATCTTTTAATATGATCAGATTATTTTCTTCAAAACTGCTTTCTTCAGGTGTAAAACTGTGGCATCATTTTCAAGGTTGTTTCAATCCTATTTAAATTAGTATCTATTAATGAGACGCTTGTATTTAAATGCGCCGCTTGTGACTCTTTTTATTTGTGAATAATTCGTTCAAACAAACATTCATTATTATATAGCATTCGAAAGTATTTAATGAGAATACAAATTAGTACGTTAAATTGGCTTTTCCCATTCAGAACGTTGCGACTGTTTTTGCTTTCGGTTGATATAGAAGGTTACAGAGGAATTATTTGCTTTGACACAATCTTCATTACATCTTAACATTGAGGTTAATTGCTTTAAAGGTATGTCTGTTGATATTTTCTGCAGATATTACAGAAGTTTCCTCCTCTCCAGGTCAAACAATTTAAATTAAACTGCTTCACTTAGAGGCATGGCAATCATTTATAACAAGATGCAAAACTTAGAATTTAGAACTGCAGACGAGGATGCTGTATCGACAGTGTCTGCTCAACAGAAGTATGATTCTAGGACAATTCTTGGATGGAAATGAACGGGAAGTAGATAAGAAACATCAAAAAGAACACATGGCTATGATGCACCCCCAACCACTTCTGCTCGTGATCAGAGATGCACATATTGTCAGCCACTAAGGGACATGTTCAACTGGTTAAGATCAAACAACTGACAAGCAAATCTGTGGTATTGAGCAGAATATTTACTGTAGCCCATCTTTTATACCAAGACAAAACAATGTACATGATAACACTTCCAATCAGTCAAGATCAGAAGCCATGAGAGTCACTACCTGGTACTGCATCAGGGTACTGCATCAGGTACTTCATTATTATTATTATTCAGTAGACTTATTTTTATCACGTGCTTTCACTTCACTACCGAGTGCAGCTCTGTGTACCTTGAGTATGTGCTGTGATTTGTTGTGATGCTCTTATTGTTACTGTATTGAAAGTATTTTACATAGAATGTGTACAATGCCTAGTATTATTATTATTATTATGGTAGTGAGCTGGCAGAATCATTAGGTTGCTGGGCATCTTTATATTCCGAGTTCAAGTTCCGCGAATGTCAACTTTGTCTTTTATCCATTCAGGGTCAATAAAATAAGTACCAGTTATGCACTGGGGTTGATGTACTCAACGAGCCCCCACCCCAAAAATTGCTGGCCTTGAGCTAAAATTTGAAATTATTGTTGTTGCATCAAAATCACTGACTTGTCGAACAGCTGCTGTCATGTGTGGGACAGATCCATCTGTCGGCCAAGTCTGTACTGATGATTGCACTGCCATCCTCCTTCAATCCTAAAGGCAAGGCAGTTTTCCTTTACATGGTGGCTGTGGCTAAAGAGGTTGTCTGGTGAACAAGGCTGAAAAGCATGAGAACAGATACATTCCTCTTTGGTAGAGGTCACATTGACTTCTTAAAGTTTCACTTGAAAAGGAAATTGAGAGTGGAGAGAGGGAAGTGCTATCTTCGAGTAAGTTTATTGATAGATGGGTGAAAGTTGCAAAAATGGCAACAGTGGATGGAACCTCTTTAAGTGTAGACCTGCGAGTCAGAAAAATGGAACTGGAGAGAGCACTTGCTGCTAGGGTTTCAGAAAAATCTTGGACAGTGGGGTCCCTCGATTATCCCTAGAGGCTTTCCTGTATCAGGAGGGCCACATCTCTATCATCCTACCCACCATTTTATTTTTGTTAACCTTTGTATGTTATGCACATGTTCCTTCTTTTTCAGGTGGTGGTGGTAATAAGTAGTGCCAAATACCTTTCTTATTACCAATTCCTTTTACACCATCAACTGGATGCTTTGTATCCTGCAGCCAACAGTGCTGCGGAACCCTCCTGATTTTGTATTAGTTCTTGTATGTTTTTGATTCCAAGAGGATTTCTAAATCAAATCTTACTCTTTCTAAAGTAACACATTATACAGAATAATTTTCTTACACCAGAAAGAACTGGCATTAATCTACCATGTGTATGCAACCCTGAAGGTAAATCTTGCTTATGTCCCCATCATCACTGAACAACAGCAGCAATATGAAACTTAAACTATTTTCATTCGTCTTCTCATAGCAACCAATATTTAGTTATTGTACATTGGTGCCAAAAAGATTCGGTGTCAGAAGCGCCTGTTTAACCTTTGAGGTTATTTCTCTGTTTTTCTTTATAAATATAATCACTGTTTCATATCATATCAAAATATATAATTGAATACATTTTGGTCTCTTCTCAAACAGAATGTAATTACAGAGATTCTGTATTGAAATCAACCTCTTACAATATAACAAGAGTAAAATATTGGCATCACTAATGTGTAGAGGTAGCTCAGTCTGCATATGGGAGATTTGAAAGATAAAGATTTGATTTGATTGATCACCTTGGGTTTAAAGGTATATAACAACTAATATAAGGTCAAGAGTATACTATAGTCCAGCTGGTGCCAAGAAATAAAGCACTGACTTCCATGCTTTAAAGAAAGAGCATTTGGCTGTAGAAAAAATACATAAATCTGAAAGATAAATCTATATACATAAATGTGTAATGGTGTGTGGGGTGGGGTTACTCCAATCCTCCCACACTGTCCAACCGATTTTAGTGAATTTTGGTACATAAGTGGATCACATGCCCTGAAGTTCAAATAAGGCCGGAATTTTTTGAAAACTTGATGCTCAGTTAGCATTGATTTTTGTGAGCTCAATCAGGCATTGGAATGGAAATTCCCATAATGATGTTATTTTTCTTGCAGCTTCTGCATTTTTTCAACAAATTTGATAGAATAGTCTCTAAGGACCCATACTAACATGGGAAAACAAAACATAAAAATGAATACACACACAGCTGTACATCTCTATATATATTTTTCTAATATATTATTTTATCTCTTTATACATGCATGAGGTTAACAAGTGATCAATAACTTCATGAAGTGCTTGGTAACCAAAGAAATTTAGGGAACTCTAAACTACATTGATATCAACCGTTACCCCAGGTTTTCCTCTTATTTATTTTACAAGGGCACTTTATATCTTTACCCAGTACCCCTTTTATTTCTCAATTCATCACTATCCTTTTGGGAACACCTTTACAACTATCTTGTAGTTATTCACTCACCCTCAACAACATAACAATTTCGATTTTCTGTTTTACACCAAGACAGCATTCACCACGATGGTGTATGTTTTTAATTGTAAAAATACAAAAGCTTTTAAGGAGGGCAGTGTCCACTTCCTTTTCCAGTACACAAAGTAGGAGAGAGGTAAATATTTTCCTGGATGAGGTACAAAATCTAGTGCAAATAACATTTACAGATGAGCTGCTGCCTATTCCCAAAGGCTTACCAAATCAAAACAATAGAGAATCCAGCATTCTTTCTCAACACACAGATAAGTTTATTTTTAGGGGGATCTGAAATCAAGGTTTATAAGCAGGATGTAATAGTTCAATGCCATATCCGTTTGGCAATTCCAACTGCGCTGTATATTTCTATTAAATGGCGATACAGTGTCTAACAAGCTCCTTAACCAATTTACCATTCCCTTATTAACATCTTGAAGAAAATGCGAGCAAATATACTGCAATATCAACAAAACTTTAGACTTGCATTAGACAATAAGCATGTGGTGTGTATTCCTATCAAAATATATATATATCTTTTCCCTTTTGTTTTTGACTCTGATACAAACAGCAAGTGTGGATCTGCTAAGAGCAGAATAGAAAGCTGTTTCGAGAGTCGTTAATGTAATTAATGTTTACTTGGAAGAGTTAGCAGTTACAGCTTGTTTGGATTATATCAGGTAAAGAAGAAAAATCACAAAAATGCAATAAAATAAAAAAAAAAACGCCAGAAAAATACCCAGTATGTGTATAGTGTCAAACTAGACAGACCAAGAGATTCTTTGTTGTTGATTTCCTACCATTATTCTTCTTTCTTTACCTGTATTTGCAATTAAGGGGAAGAAGGAGAAACAGGTAA